>NW_020450778.1:425283-461273 GCF_003343035.1 Apteryx rowi
CCGGCAGCACCGCCCCCGCGCTGCCCGCGTGGAGGCCCTGGGGCAGGGCCCTGGCTCGGGGGCATGCCGCCACGGCGCCTGTTCCGCCGAGGGCGGCCGGGTGGGCACGGCCCGCAGCGACGCAGAGGAGCCCCCCGCGCCCTGCCGCCCCCGGGCAACGGCGCCCCGCGGGCTGGCGGCGTCCCGGGGGGAGTTCCCCTCCCCGACTCGCCCCGCCCTGGCGAGCAGCCCCTCGCCAGGGCAGCAAGGCCGCAGTCTCCCCGGCAGCCCCGCGGCCGCAGCCCCCGCCTTCGCCCGCCTGCCAGCCCCTCCCACGCCACCAGCCCGGGCGGCGGGACCCACCCCCCCCGGGCCTCGCGGGCAGGATGGTACGGCCCAGGGGGACTCCCCCCGCCCAGTGCCTTACCGTGGGTCCGCCAGGGCTTGCGACGCTCACGGGGCACGGCGGGGTGGGGCTAATCCTTAAAGGAGCATGCACCAGCGGCACGCATTAAAGGGGCAGCGCTCCGCTCGGCCCCGGCACGCCGGGGCTATTCCGAGCGCGGGGTCTGCGTCCAGCCGGTGTCGGCCACTTCGGCGGGTGGGGGTGGGGGTGGCATAGGGAGGTAGGGCTGGCCCAGCATGTAGGCGCTGCATCCCACTGGGCACTTCCAGGCTCCAGGCAGTGCCCATTCATTTGGGTATTTATATATATTGCACATATATATAGTTTTATACTATATGATTGAAACTGCATTACAGAATCAATAAATATACTGTATATATTTAGGGCAGCAGTGCTGCTGTGGTGTTGGTGTACTGTTCACCACAGATCTTGGTTGAACTGCAAGTGTGGGTAAGCGATTTTTGCATTAAGAGTAACTGTAGTTCACTTTACAGGAGGCTACATTGCTAGCCTGAGTGGAGAGCTGTTGTAAAGGCACATGAATGACATGGGAGTTTCTTGTAATATAGCACACATTCATCTGGTTGATGGATTGCTATTTTATTATTTGTTCTTGGACCACTAAAATATTGCAGCTGGTGGTAACAGGTAAAAACTGTCTGCATTTAGCTGAAAAGTATGTAGCAGCTTTAGATAAGGCATAGAAATGTCAACTCCTTAAAAGTTTCAGCCCTCTCGCTACACTTGTGATTCCAAAGGAAGAGCAAACCGCCTGGGAAATCAGAGCTGATACAATCATAGCTTCTAAAAGAAAGGGAGAAGCACAAAGAGGGGTTTGCATGATGTATACTGCCTCCTGTGACATTAGGGTGCTGAAAAAAATGTTTAAAGAATCAAATCCTGTCTCCTCCTTCTCAAAAGGAATATGTTCCTCTGCAGCATCCCTGCCACACTTCCCAGATGCAGTTCATCTGACCAAAGGCTGATGTCTGGTGCTGTTTTAGACACTGTATTCCTTGGCAGTAAATCTTCTTGACTGCTCCCCCTTCACAGCTTTGAAATTCACATCACATCTATGGCCAGATCTGTGTTAGCAAGTAGCATGGCTCAACAGGAACAAATCTCTAAAGTGATACAGGTGGGGCTGGAGATCCAAGATCTACACCAAACATGTTTGAGGGGTTTACTTTGAATTATCTCTTCCCTGACCCCATGAACTGAACGCCAATTAGTGCAAGTGCATTAGGTATGCTCTTCAGGCACATCTACTAGCTTAGTTTCCTCTGAGAGGAGTCTAGTTTGCACACTCTGAGACTGTTCTGCAATATGAACCAAAGCACAGTAAGTGAGGATGACTGGAAGATTCACTTTGAAAGCACACTTCTGATATCAATTCAGGCACTAATGTGGAAGCACCCTACATCTGGCAGGCAGCTGCATTAACATGTCAACACTTGAAAAGCCATTGACATGACCACTTATACATAGAGCCCTACGCTGCATGTGTTATGTAAAGCTGATGAAAAACATTTCATTCTTCTAGATGTCTGCCTTATGATATTGCTGTCTACTTGCCTGCAAGATGTAGTCAACCTAGGACCAACCTGGCCCTTTCGGTAAGAAGCCCCTGGAACGAAAAACAAGACTCACCAACTATTAAAAAATACTAATCTTATACAAACTTAGCATGATTAAGGGTCAGCAAGAGCATGTGAAAAGAGAGACAGAGGGAGGAGGCTTTTTGAGAGAATCCGCAAAAACATTTGAGAAGAACAGATGGAGACAGTGCTGGTCCTAGGGAAAACATTAGCCTGCACAAAGACATACATAAGAAGAGCGTAGGCAGTGAGATAATAAAGCATGGGGAAAATCCAAAAGCAATCAGAGACTGGGTTGAGATAGGGAGCAGTGAAGAACTGCAGGTGAAGCAGCTTTGACTCATAAACATTTGTGCCAGGATCTTGGGGTGCATCCATGACACCAGCTTATGATGCCAGTTCAGCCTGTCTTACTGGTTTAGGGCAGGGCGACTCAAAGACAGCTCAGTAAGAATGGCCCCACAGCATCCCTTCCTCAGTCTGAACAGCAAGAACAGGCACCACAGGGAATGTACCCAGTCTCATTTCTGCTGCCTGCAGCGACAAGACAAAGAAATATAGCCTCTCTTCTTTTCTCCTCCCTTCCTTCTCTTCTCATGGAAAGATAGTGCCTTTTCCTGGCTCTTGGCTCCCTTCAGGCACACTAAGGCTCCTGCAGAACAGCACTATAACTCTGCACACCATTGAACAGTTCCAACATTAAGCAACCCTTCAATCTGCTGAAAATGTGACAGTATCATTTGCACTAGTCTGAAGATAGCCTGTAGGAGGCCTTGAAGAAGCATCTTCCACAGCTTGACTTTCAGTCACAGTTTGCCATTGTCCTAAGGCTAGAGAGTGAGGTGTGGCCGTCCCCCCACCAGAAGGAATAGGAAGAGACCTTGCAGGGTGAGGCTTTCTGGGTCTTAGACCCAGAGTGAAAGAACCAGGAGCAAAAGTGACGGGCGAGTGAAGAGTTAACAGGACTGAAGTTTGTCAGTTGATATGCAGAAGAACTGATAGCACAAGAGCTGACGTGCACAAAGCTGTTGAACAGAGGAGTTAACAGGACTAAGGAAGTCTACCAACCGATATGCGCAAGGACTGATATGCGCAAGGCTGCGGAATGGAAGCATTAACAAGACTGAAGAAGTCTGCCACCTGGAATCYGCACGGACCCCCGGGGAGGGAAGAAACAATAGGGAGGTGTTGGGGTCTTGCCTCGCTAGCAGGGTCCTCCCAAGCAGACAAACAAACAGTCCTGTGATTGTGAAACTTGCYAAAAGTCAGCAAAAGCAGTGTTTGCCCAGAGCCCCAGCTGTATAAAAGGAGACTTGGGAGCTAGGAGAGTTTGAGCAGGGACGGGAACGTGACCTGACGATGGGGAACGTGACCTGACCATCCTCTCTGGCTGGACCGTGGGTATCCCCCCCCCTCCCCTTTTCCTGGAACGCTGGGTTAAGGTAACTCCTCGAGGTTGAGAGCCCCCTCACTAGGAGAGTGAACAAGAAAGCTTTCAAGTAGGGATAAGCAGTCCTTCCAATTAATAACGCAGTAATCGACRGTTTCAGGYTATCCTTTCTAAATTAGTAACTGCTGGTTTTGTGTTATCCTTTCTAAATTAGTAATCGCATTATTTTAATGGATGTTACTAATCCAAGAACTTGTGTGAGGAAATAAACATCTTTATTATTATTATTATTATATTACTGTCTCAGTCGTTGCTATCGAACCTTCATAGCATGACAGTGTGACAAAAAGTCAGATGTTCATTTTTCCCTTTCAGTGCTAAGAAACTGTGCTGCAACTAGAGGAATCAGAAGTGGCAGAAGAGGCAAAGCATCCAGGACCACCAAAGTTATAACTGTCGGTGGGTGAGTATCCGGCTGAAGCCACAATTGTTTCTGTTTGCAGAAAGCATAAAAAGGCAGAAAGCAAATGGTCTGACCTAAAGTCAGGAAAGAAGACTTCAGCCTGTTCAGGGACCTCCCTGGAAGAATTCCATGGGATAAAACCCTGAGGGAAGAGGGATCCAAGAGAGATGGTTGATATTCAAGGATCACCTCCTCCAAGCTCAAGAATGGTCCATCCTGATGAGCAGGAAATCAAGCAAAGGCAGCAGGAGGCCTGCATAGATGAACAAGGAGCTCCTGACTAAACTGAAACATGGAAAGGAAGTGTACAAGAAGTGTAAGCTGGGGGAGGTGACCCAGGAGGGATATAGAGACACTGTACAAGCATGCAGAGATGCGGTTAAGGGAGCTAAAGCCCACCTAGAAACTGGCGGGGAACGTGAAAGGCAAAAAGACTTCTATAAGTATATAAGCAGCAAAAGGAAGGCTAGGGAAAATCTGGGCCCACTACTAAATGAGGCAGGGGCCCTGGTGACAAAGGATACCAAAAAGGCAGAGATGCTGAATGCCTTCTTCGCCTCAGCCTTTACTGGTAATACTGGCCCTTAGGAATTGCAAGCCCCTGAGACCAGAGGGGAAGGCCCTTGGCGAGGGAGGATCACATTAGGGACCACTTAAACAAACTGGATATACACAAGTCCTTGGGCCCCCACAGGATGCACCTGTGAGTTCAGAGGGAGCAGGCTGATGTCACTGCAAAGCCACTCTTGATTATCTTTGAAAGGTCATGGCAATTGGGAGAGGTTCCTGAGGACTGGAGGAGAGCAAATGTCACCCCTGTCTTCAAGAAGGGCAAGAAGGAGGATCAGCGAAACTGCAGGCCAGTCAGCCTCGCCTTGATCCCTGGGAAGGTGATGGAACAAATAAGTGGTCAGTGAGGTGGACTGAAAACTGGTGGAACTGCTGGGCTCAGAGGCTTGTGATCAGCGACATGAAGTCTGGCTGGAGGCTAGTTACTGGTGGTGTCCCCTAGGGGTTGATATTGGGTCCAATGCTATTTAACATCTTTATTAATGACTTGGATGATGGGACCAAATTCACCCTCAGCATGTTTGCTGACGACACAAAACTGGGAGGAGTGGCTGATACACCAGAGGGCTGTGCTGCCATTCAGAGAGATATGGACAGGCTGGAGAGTTGGGCGGAGAGGAACCTCATGAAGTTCAACAAAGGCAAGTGCAGAGTCCTGCACCTGGCGAGGAATTGCGCTAGTGCAGGCTGGGAGCTGACCAGCTGGAGAGTGGCTCTGCAGAGAACTAGTGGACAGCAAGATGAACATGAACCAGTAACGTGCCCTTGCGGCAAAGATGGTCAAAGGTATCCTGGGCTGCATTAGGAAGAGTGTGGCCAGCAGGTCGAGGGAGGTGATCCTCCCCCTCTTCTCACTCCTGGTGAGGCCACATCTGGAGTACTGTGATCAATTCTAGGCTCCCCGATACAAGAAAGACATGGATTTACTGGAATGAGTCCAGCGAATGAGGCTGCAGAGGTGATTAAGGGACTGCAGCAGCTGGCATATGAGGAGAGGCTGAGAGAGCAGGGACTGTTTAGCCTGGAGAAGAGAAAGCTGAGGAGGGGGATCTTATCGATATGTATAAATATCTGAAGGGAGGGTGTAAAGATGGAGCCAGACTCTTCTCAGTGGTGCCCAGAGACAGGACAAGAGACAATGGGCACAAACTGAACCACAGCAACATTTCCATTTATTTCCATTTATTATGTTCCATTTGAACATAAGAAATCACATTTTTCCTTGTGAGGGTTGTTGAACACTGGGACAGGTTGCCCAGAAAGGTTGTGGAGCCTTCATCCTTGGAGATATTCAAGACCTGACTGGACACAGTCCTGGGCAACCTGCTCTAGCTGACCCTGCTTAAGCATGGGGGTTGGATCAGATGATTTCCAGAGGTACCTTCCAACCCCAACTATTCTGTGATTCTGTGATTCTGTAAAATCAGCATAGTAAAGTGAATGGGCCCTTGCATGCAAAGTGTAAATATTTTGGCAGTGAGAACTGAAATATCAAAGAGCCTCAGTAACTCTTGGAGAGGTGAGGAAAGCAGACTGTACAGCCCCAGAAAAGGCTATTCTGGGCCCTGCATCCCTCCACCATTGTCAGCCTGAAGGTAGCTGGTACCCTGCTGAAGGCCCTGAGCCTGATGGAGACCACTGACAGAACGGAGGTCTCTGCCTAGCCATTTCCCCATCCTACAAATTCATTATTCTTTTCCAATTGTAGAACTTTACACTTGCCTTATTAAATTGTGTTCTATTCTTTCAGGCCATTTCTGCCACTTATGAAGATCATTTGAATACTAATTTTGCTTTCCAAATTCATTGCAACCCCTCACAGGCTAGTGTTGTCTGCAAATTTAATAAGCACACTTTCTAAACCACTGTATAAATCACTGAAGAAACTATTAAATAGTACCACTCAGAGGACAGATCTGTGCAGAACTTCTTCTTGATACAATTCTCCTGTTAGACAATGTATCATTGAAAACCAATCTTAGATTAGGGTTTTCTAATCAGCATCAAACTCTCCTAACAGTATTTTTAGTAGATCTATCTACCTGTTTTCCAATGTTTCCTAGCTTGTTTATAAGACTATCAGATGCAACAGAATCAAAATCCGTACCGAAGTCAAGATACATGACATCTATTGCTACTTCCTTATCCACAAGGCCTGTTACTTCACCATGAAAGACTGGTTTGACATGTTGGGGTTTTTTTGACAAATCTGAGTTGTCTACTTGCTGTTTACTTCTAGACAGTAAAGTAAAGCTGACTGGCCAGTAATTCCTCAGATACTTTTTTAAAAAATAGCTAATATGTTTACCATTTTCCAGTCTTCTGAATCTCTCCATCCTCTGCAGATTCTCAAAGATAAGTGCTACTTGTTCTGAGATTGCTTCAGCTAGTTTTCCAACCATCACAGAATGAATTTCATCTGGCCCAGCTGGTCTGAAAGTATTGAACTTACCTAAGGACTTACAGACCTAATATTTTCATACTTCAGAATGACTTTTTACCCACTTGTCATTGGTTCTAGCCCCCATCACAGTGAAGACAAATGACAAACACTTTGTAACTTCTCAGTATCATTGGTAGACAGTTATTCCTTTTCACTGAACAGAAGGCCCATCCTTTTACTGGTCTTCCCCTTAGTACCTATGTACTGATGTAATGGTTTTGTTACTCTTGATGTCTCTGGCTTATTCTAGCTTGCTTTGTGCCCTGGCAGCTGTAACCATGCTGGTATTAACTCTGTCATTACTAAGACTGAAGGGAAATAAGAAATAAAAACATCTTATGAAACCAGTAGCGATAAAGAGGTCCATGACCCTTAATAACAGGGTTGTAACAGAAGACTGAAAAGTCCTTCTAGATCATTCCCCTGCCCTGATCCCATGGTCAAGCTTAACTGTGTCCTGCTTGATGGGTATTTGTCTGGCTGTTCTTAACTCCCAACAACAGAGATTCTATACACCTTTCCAGCGTTTCTCTTAGCATTAACAAGTTTTCCTAAGGTATCTAAGTTATCTAAGTCATACTGCCATATTGCAATTTAAGCATGTTTCTTCTGTTCTTTTTCACCACAGATACAATAATTATTCCTTTTCTCTTAGAAGTATCCTGGTATGTACTTGAGGTCAGTTGCCACGTCTCCCTTAATTCTTTCTTTAGACTAAACATTGCCACTTTGTTTTCAGTCCTCCTACTTAGATGGACTACTAGATCGTCCTACTTAGATTAGAGTACTTGTTCTGCTCTCTGAACCCTCCCCGATATTTGCATGCTTCATAGCAGTGTGGTACCCAAATTGGACACTCTATTCCTGCGAACATCACACGAGTACAAAGTAGAGCTAAAAGCTTATTTCACCTATCTTACAGACTATCTTTCTATCTATGCATACTTATATGATGTGTGCCTTTTTGGCAAAAGCACTACATTGCTGATGTATGTTCTGCTTTTTTCCAGTGCAGATGGTATTTTGTGAACTCTGACATCATGTGAAGCTTTACATTATGTTTGTTGAAGCAGCCTGAGGATCTTTTGGCCCTGAATATTCCCCTTTTTTGGCATACTGAACCTTTGAAAAACTAAATCCTGGGTCTAATTTGTTCTATTTTCTCTCTTGAGCATTTTGACCCGATTTCACATAAAACAAAACATCTCCGGAAGCATTTGTGGTCCCATGGGGCCAGGATGAGAGTCGGGAACAATCCGGTTCTCCTCTTTGACCCATCGCTTCCCCGTGGTCTGATCTCAAAGAAATTACCTTGTTTTCTGTGGCCTGGTTCCCCCACGTACAAAACGCCTCTGGTTGGAAAGCGGCCCAGCCGCGGTGGGAGGCAGCAGAAGGATCCAGGAGGATCGGCCCTCTGCACACAGGCCCCTGGCAGCCCCTCGACCAGCCGAGGCTCCCAGCGCGGCCGGCCGGGCCTTCCCCGGGCCGGGCCTCCTCTCGGGCCGGGCCTCCTCTCGGGCCAGGCCTCCCCCCGGGCCAGCCCGCGGCCGGGCCCTGCCGCGGCACCTCCCGCCCGGGTCGGGGCAGCCAATGGCGGGCGGCGGCGGGCGGGACAGGCAGACGCCCCGACGGGGGCCTGCGACGGGGCGGTGAGGCTGGGGCCGGCAGCAGATCGCCGGGCCATGCCGCAGCACAGCACCCTGTTCCACTTGGTCGCCGGAGGGTGAGTGGCGCCGCGCGGGGCGGGAGCGGAGCTGGGAGGCCCGGGGCGGCCGCGGTTGCTCCCCGGGCTGGCAACGCCGGGCCGCGGCGCTCCCCCTGCTGCGGGGCGCCTCAGGCCCGAGGCTCGTCCCCTTCTCGCCGAGCCGGCCCGGGCCGCCTGGCAGAGGCGCCCTGCTCACCTCGGGGCCTGGGGGGTGCGGGGCCCTTTCCAGCTCCCCGCCTGCCTCCCAGCCGGGGGCTCCTGGCGGCCGCTGGTCCTGGGGCTTGTGCTGCATCCGTGTCCATGGCCCGCCAGCGCCTCTGGCTCCTGCTGGGGACGCTGGGACCTGGGCAAGTGACCTGCACTCCCCACTTTTCCACGGTTGTATTTCACCCCGGGGATGGCAGAGCCACGTGTCCCTCTGTCCAGGAAGAGCTGTCAGAGAGCTCAGGGAGGAGGGGGCCTGCCTTTCCCCGCTCTGGCTCCTGCTTGTGTCCTGCAATTTCCACCCATGCTTTCTTCGCTGTTCCACATTCAGATACAGGCTTATCCATAAGGCACACTCCTGTAGCACCTTGTGTGAATGCATGGTTCTGTAGTTTGGGAGGAGAGGGAGCCTCCTTGCGAAGTCGTAGCGGTCTCAGACTGATTTTTCATTCAACCCGAGTTCATCATGGATGGTGGGGAAAGGGAGCAAGGTGCTGAGCGGGGAGTGAGAGCTGCAACAAGGCCGCTTTAGTAGAGCAAATCATGGAGCATCTTTGTCTTTGGGCGGGCGGCCAGCACTTAATGGTTGCATGTCTCAGATTCCTGCATGTCTTTTCTGGGTTTAGATGGTGCAGCTGATTCTGGTGAGTCAGACATTTGGAGTGCTCATCCCAGCCGTGCCTCTGAATTCACCCTTGAGCAAAGCCCTTCTCACTATGTGTTTCATTCCTCCTCTCCTTAAGAAACATCTATCATTAAGCCTCAAAACAATAACAGACTTTAAGTTTATGATGTCCTAAAGCAGAAGATATCCTGGCCCTCCAGACTTTTCCAAGTAACTGTTTAATTTAATTGTCTAAATAAATGCCTAATCCCTTTTTGAATTCTACCAACCTTTTGGAGTCCATATTACAATGAGTTCCAGAGTCTAACATGTACAATAAAAAATATCATTTAATTGATTTTAATTAGTTAATTTCCAGTTTTCTGCAGTTCATATAATTGTTGTGCTATGTCGATCTTTGCTTATGTATACTTGCCTTCTCCGTTGCCTGTATTATTTTGTATACCTTATTCTCTTCTATGAATTTCTTCTCTGAACTAGAAAGTCACTGTATCTTAACTTTTTTTCATAAAGAGGTTTCTTTAAGCTTTCCCTCATCCTCATTTTCCACTATGGTTCTTAAAAAAAAAACTATGCAAAAGTTTGGCGAGTGACAGTTTTGTATCCTGCCCCAGCCCATTGAGCAATAATCCTCAAATGACAGTTAGTTAAAACCCAAAAGATAAATAAGAAGTTTGGATTATTGCTGCAATGTTTAATTAATATTATTGTTTTACCTGATTAAACAGATCTCATTGATGAAGGAGCAGTTGTTCATTTTTCTCTTCTAGTTGAGAACTAGGGAACATCAAATGGAATTTGTGAGAGATTTGTTCAAACTAACATAAAAAAGTAGCTCTTAACACAGTGTGCAGTTAAACTGAGGAACTCCTGGCCACAGGACATTAGAGGGTAAAAGCTTTTTACATGAGTCCAAAAAGCATTTAGACAGATTAATGCAGAAAAATGAATTGAAGGCTATTAAATATTCCAACACATCTGGCTGAGGAAATCCCTGAGCTGAAATTTGCAGGAAGCTGGGAGTCTATTCTGGAGAAGAGGTGTATGTTACTCTCTACTCCTACTCTTCTGTAGGTAACTGTTACTAGCTTGTGTCCTAGACAGAATCCTGGGTTAAAGGAGATTTGGTCTGACCTAGTACTGCCATTCCTAAATGAAGATTCTCAAGTCATCTCCATTTTCTGGCTAGCCTAAATAAATGTAAATTACCAGTAAAACTTGTCACCTCAGTGCATAGCCTTTTCAGATCATTAAACAATGTTAATGGTGCTTTTTATATGCCTGCTAATCCTCTTTCTCCAGCCCTCAGGTTTCTTGTGCTCTTTTCTGCCACCTCAAACTTTCCAGTTTTCCTTTTAAAATGTGAAAACAAGATGTAGAGGCAGTATTGTTTTCTAAGATGAAATTATCTGCCTTCTCCTTCCATAACCCTTTTTGCCATTGCTTTGTTCTGGGAGCATGTTATACTGGTTGTCCACTGCTGCTCTCCCTGCTATTTTGCAGGAATTGCCTTTTTGCCTGTTTCTAGACTCATGACTTCAGGATTTTGGTTTTATTAAAACAATCCATGTAAGCCCAGCATAATGGTCCTTTGTGACTGCTCAGTTCCATATGTTCTCTCATTATTTACCACTCATTGCAGCTCTGTTTGTTATTTGCCACTGTGACAATCTTTGTCACCCATGGATTTTATCAGGATTTAAATGTTACCTCCTGGATGTTGATGGAAATACTGAAAATTATTAGATCTGGAGCTAGTTTTCCTAGGCTCTTGCTTGAGCACTGCTATTTGATTCCTTATAATTTTGGGGGGGGGAGGTGGAAGGGAGGAAAGTGGAAGGTTGGGTTTTTGTTTGTTTCTTTGTTCTTTTTTTTTAAGATTTTGTGGTCCAATTTTAATCCATTTAGCATATATGCCATAGATAGAGTGTTAAGGCTATAAGGGCAGTTTTGTGAGGTATCAAGGCCGCTCTTTACAAAAACTGAAGTATTTTACATCTTTGTAGTTACTTTTGTCAGCTTTTTTTAGTTCGATAAGTTCCATAAAGAATGATATAAGCCCTCTACCAACATTGACTAATACAAAGTGTCTTAAGTCTATAGTGATTTGATTCTGTAATTCTCTCCTGGCATGAATCTCAATTTATATAGCCTTTAGCAGCATAAATCATTACAAATACACTTTTTTTTTTAGTAATTATCACTCTTTTAGGTTAGCAGACTTTCCCAGTGCTCTAAGATTTATTAAGCATTTAAATCTGTAGGCAAGAAGTGTCCTCAGTCAGCTCTTTTTAGTATCCTTGGCCACAGGTTTTTCATGCCTGCTGATTTTTTAAATGTTTGTTTCTACTAGATTTCATTCCATTTTGCCTTCATTAATATTGGACCAAAAAATAGTTTGCCTCTTTGTGAAGAGAATATGTTGTCTTCTGTTTCTCCTGAAACCACAGAATTTTGAAAATGTATGCCTTTCATACGTTGAGGGTAGCTGTACTATCTTCTAGTGCATGATAAGACATCACAGTTAAGATCTCTTTTTCTGAACAATTAGAACACTTTATTTCCATAGCTTTAGTTTAGTCAGGGTTCTTTGCTCCCTGAAAAATTCCCCTTAGTCTTGCCATTTAGCCATACTGGCTTAGAAATCCTCCCTTCTCCTTGGACTTTCTAACTGCTGGTTAAACAACCACCATGTTAAGGAGTAACAATTTCTTTAATTCTTACTGTTGCTTTTAAAATTCTTCCCTATTAGCTACACCTTTTGGTAGCTTAAGGAAGTTGGACTCAGGAAACTTTCATATACATGTGGGGAATGGACTCAAATTCATATCCTCACCATGCTTAGGCAGGGCTTGGGGCCACCGTAGTGCAAAACACAGTTTGCTCTTTCCAGGGGCTTCTTGAAGAAGCACAGATATTACATAAAGTTGTGTCTCCTCGTGCACAGTTCCAGAGAGAAATCGTTAGGGTACCAAGCAGTTGCTTCTGTAAATGTAGTCCTATTGTACTTTTTGCTGAGCTTTTAGGTAAGAAGTTGAAACTGTTCTTGTGGTAGCATTTATTCAGACTTCTGAGACTCCTCGATCTGTCACCACTGCACTCAATTCTTTCCTGAGCTGGAAACTACACTTCTAATCCAGAAAACAACAGGCATGTAAGTCTGGAGTCTGTGCCAGGCAAATCATTAGAAACTATGGTAAAGAACAGGACTGTTAGCCACCTGAATAAATACGGTCTATTTGGGAAGAATCAGTGTGGCTTTTGTAAAAGGAAGCCCTGCCTTGCTTAACTCCTGGATGGTTAAATAGGCTGTCTTGGATTCCATACTTGAGCTGCTTGTTCATCCAGAGGACGTGAGCCTGGATGCTTAGTCTTGTGCTTGTGTTGTCTTCTGAACCCAAGTTACCTTCTTTGGTCAGGTTCTGTCTGATCCCCAGACTCCCACTGCTGAGGAAAAATGTTGCTGATTGTCATCACAGCTGTACAGAACTGTAAAGGGCTTGAGAAAGCAGCAGGTGTGCAATGGAGTAGCATAAGTAGTTGCTGGTATTGCTATCTGCAGATCCTGTTTTTAGACTCATTCAGCTGCTAGAACGTCACCTCTTGGACTTTGTTGCAATAGGTACCAAGGCCTATTTTTTTTCCTAACCTGCAAGCAGCAATAAATGAAGCACCAGAAGTAAAGACATATGTGAGCTGTTCAATATATGTGCTCTGGGCTGTAGAGATTGTTTCAAACTTAATTCTTCAGCACTCTAGCCATTTACTGTCCTGTATCTTTACATGTGATTCTCTTGATATACTTGGTTCTTCCCTGATATCCTGTCCCTCTTTAGCTGACTTTTCTTTCTTTGGATCTAGAATGAGCATTTTTACCTTTTGTCCCTTGTGAAACAAAGTGAGTTTGGCTATAGCAGAGATGAAAGTCTCCTTGTAAAAGTCTCTGCCTGGCTATATTATTCAAGTTGTGGTCATTGCACACAAATTCATCTCAAAACAGTCTTTCAGGTATTACCTAAATAAGCTGTGGAAGAACAGAGTTCTCAGTTAGAAGATCTGAAGGGGCAAAAGCTGGGAACTGAATAGATCAGTTCTATGGTTCTGATTTGTCCCCGGATGGCAAAAAGGGGAAAAGAGGGTACATGTCCTCTCAACATTTTTGAAGTATGATTAGGTTGATTGATGGTTCTTGAGTTCCAAAAATAGCTTCTGTCTGCTGAAGGTCAGGGTCCTCTTTCATTAGGCAAGCCTGGGGGGTGTGAGCCTGGTTGTTGGCAGAAAATGCAGATCTTACTTACAGGGCCTTGCAAATATGGGACTGAATAGGTTACAGATTGAAAGAAGCAGGCAGGCTGAGGGGTGGGAGAGTTTGTGCTGCCTCTGTCTGAGCCAGTGCTTCTCTGGGGAGGTGTGAGGTACTCTGCCTGGTGATCTCAACTGAAGGCATTGCAGCGAGACTGGGCAGAAGAACTATTTACTCTGGGAAATTCTAAATGCAAAGATCAGCAACTTTGAGCTGAGGGACTTTTGAGTTCCTATGGACTTGGGACTGTTTGTCTCAAATGCTGGTTCCTGAGTGAGGCTGCCAGG
The DNA here is from genome assembly GCF_003343035.1 of Apteryx rowi. Taxonomy (NCBI): domain Eukaryota; kingdom Metazoa; phylum Chordata; class Aves; order Apterygiformes; family Apterygidae; genus Apteryx; species Apteryx rowi. The sequence goes on from NW_020450778.1 coordinate 439,257, forward strand.
AGATGTCCCAAGCTAAGCCATTATTACGTTAATCAATGTCAGAGCAAGAGGTCACATGTGACGCAGGCTGGGGGATCTAAAAGCAACACAGGGAGAGGCAGGGGAAGAGCAGGGTCAGAATTATTGCCTCTTCTTGCACAGGTGTCATTCTTACATATGCTGTTATGCCCTTTTTATGCCCTAGATGTGGTGGCACAGCTGGAGCCATCCTGACCTGCCCCCTTGAAGTGGTGAAGACACGTCTACAGTCATCCCAATTGACACTGCGGCCTGTGTGCCTCCCTGAGATACAGCTGCCGGGTATGAGTGTGAGGCTGATACACCTAGCCCCACCATCCCCTGGAGTGCTCAAGTCGCTGAGGTGAGTAGGATGGGGTAGTGTGCATGTTAGTGGCAGGGAAGTGAAAGTTTGGCCATCAGATGGAGAGAGAGATGGAAGCAGGGTTTGGGTTGAGGCTCTGGGATCTACAGCCATGGTGAGAAGTTTCATACGCACACAGATACAACTCATCACAGTTGATCTGTGCTTTGAACTCTGAGCCTGCAAGGCAACTGCTGGGACTCGGAGAAATTTCACAGCTAGCAGTTTCATCACACCCAGCATGACGCTGTCAGCAAGAATAGGAAGAAACGTCTGAAGGAGAGAGGAGGAGTGGCTGGAAAGAAAATGAGAGTAGGGCAGAAAAAGGATAGCATTGGAGGTGGAGAGAGGAGACTATAGGAAGTACTGAAGGAAGAGGAAGAAGGAACAGGAGAGCCTTCAGCTTAGGTCTTCTCCTGATTTCTCTGTTCATTTCCTTCCATAGGGCCATCCTTGAGAAGGAAGGCATGCGATCCCTGTTCCGAGGTCTGGGCCCAAACCTTGTTGGGGTTGCTCCTTCCCGGTAAGTACTTCTCCCTGAGAATAGCCCATACTGTACACTTTAGAAAGTACTTCTGTAAGAGCTATTACTCCACCTTTGGAAAGCAGCCAGGGTCCTGAGCTCATTGTGCCGCAGGACCCTTTCATCCAGGCACTTTTTAGACCTTCTGATCACAGCTGAAGGGAAAGATGACTGCTGCAGGCCAAGTGCAGGTGATGTCTGAGGTCACATTAGACATACCCATGCTGAGAGTAAGCAAAGTTGGAGTGAGGCCTCACAGCACTGCTGTTCTTGCTCTTCCTAGTGAGCTGTAACCTCTCTGTATTTCTTTTCAACCAGGGCTATCTATTTTGCTGCCTATTCTGGTGTTAAGGAGAGGCTCAATGCTGTTCTTGTACCAGAGTCCAAGAAAGTACACATGCTGTCAGCAGCCTGTGCAGGTGAGCCTCTTCTGTTCCAAATCAGAGCCAAGGGGTCCTTTTGGCTGTGAGCCTGAAATAGATTTCACCTCCTCCCCTTTGCTGCTCCCTTCAGTCCTGCTCCCTCTTCTGAAGCTTTCTCCCTCCCCATCTGCAGCAGCGAGTTTCTTGGGTAAACAAACGTTTTCTCCCTCTTCATTATTCTTAGGCTCATCACTTGAAGTCATGGATTTAGTCTTTAGCTCTATCAGGAAAAGAGCTCCATTCAGGTGTGAGGGGGAAAAGGCAATGTATAATTTAGACCCTTCACAGAATCACATCTCTGGATATTTCACAGTTCCCTACAAAATCATCCACCCTCAAAAGTTTAGCCTATTGTTTCCTGCCTCTTTGTCACAGCTGGGCCTATAGTAGGGTTATGAGTGGGAGGCAGAGGAGCTTAGGAACCACCAGACAAAGGCTGGAATGTGGGGAGGGAGAGAATCAAATAGTCTGCCCTAAATGTCTCCTCTCTCAGGGAACTCAAGGTCTTTCTCGAATTGCAAACACCTGCAGCTTGCCAAGCAGCATTTGTAGAGCCGATATATCAGGAACTCTCCACAAAATGTCAGCATGATCCTGGTGTTCACTGCTGTCTTTCCCTTCTGTTCTCCAGGAGTTACCTCTGCCACACTCACTAACCCTATCTGGTTGGTGAAAACCAGAATGCAACTGGAAGCCAGGTAAGGCTAGCAATATAGAGCCACTCCATGTCAAATTAAGGCTGGTTTGGGGATGGGGTTGGGGATGGGTCTGTGACCTGCCAGCAGACCATGTCTTCAGGGCCTGCTGGGGAAGAGTCATATAGTTGTGTTCACAACAGCATTTTAAGTCAGTGAAGCAATATGCAGTTCTAACCCTCTCTCCTCTCTTCCCCTTTACAGGGTGAAGGGGGAGCTAGGCGGTAATGCCCTCCAGTGTGCCATGCGTGTATACCGCACTGAAGGCCTGCATGGGTTTTACCGTGGAATCAGTGCCTCCTATGCTGGAGTGTCAGAGACCATCATACACTTTGTCATATATGAAGAACTAAAACAGCAGCTGAGGAACAGCTGTCATTCCCTGTCCCCACCGCTAGGACTTCCACCAAACAGCCGTGATTTCTTTGGACTAATGGGAGCTGCTGCTGTCTCCAAAACATGTGCCTCATGCATTGCATATCCACATGGTGAGTGGGCCCACTCTCCTTGCTTCTCTTTCCCTTGATGTATGATACCTTGCCTGTATAATCAGTCTGCTAATGTCCCTTCCCCTTTTGTCTCTCCAGAGGTCATTCGGACACGGTTGCGAGAAGAAGGGTCCCGGTACCGTTCCTTTGTACAGACTCTGCAACTTGTGGTCCATGAAGAGGGACCCCTGGCTTTATATCGAGGGCTCCTGGCCCATTTGATCCGCCAGATTCCCAACACAGCTATCATGATGGCTACTTATGAACTCGTTGTTCATTTGACCTCCTCCACCCTGTGAGTACACTGCAGCACCAGGCTAAGCTCCTGAGACTTGGTCCTTTTCCATGTTCTGAGAGGTGGTGCTTTCCAATGTATAGCAGGACTGGGTGGTGTCTGCAACATCAGGCACAGCATTCTCAGGAATTTATTTTGTGTGAAACTTTCAGCTCCAGTGTGCACAATGTAGTCCTTCTTTCTGGAGACCTGAACTCCTCTAGTGCTTCAAGGTGCCCGTACACTGGTTTGACAGTGCTCCCTGTACAAAGCAAGGCTATGGAACTTAAGGAGGGGGAAGGGAAACAAAGGAGAAAGTGTGGGGGAATCTTAGCCTCAGAATCTTCACTTCATTTGGACTCAGGAACACCCACACGTGGGCACAGCTGGACTTGAAGGCAGGGACTAGAGCAGAGGTGGTGAGATGAGCTGAGATCTTGTGGTGAGACCTTTCATGCCCTCGGAGAGGCTCTTATGCTCTTGCCTACTGTACTGTCCTCTTACTCCTAAAGAGGATTCTTCCACCTTGACTGCCAGCAAAGGTCTTATTGCGGAGTCTTCCTTTGGGTCCTTAGCACAGTGTAGCCATTGGCCATAGGAAATGTTGGGCAGCTGAGTAGTTACACAGCCTCTTCCTTTTGCTGGGTCTGAGGAATTGGACCAAGTAGATGAAGGGAAGAAACACAGCCTGCTATGAAGCACTACCCTAATAGTTCATGCTACTGAGCTCGTAGCCTTGTGTTGCTTACATCTATTGTTCTTGCATCCCCTTCTTACCTGAGCGACAGAAAGAGGAGGGCAACTACTTCCCTCAGAAGTGCTGGGGCCATTACGCTACAAGCTGGAATCCCTGGTGTGAAATATACTTTTATGCTGGTAAAGGAACTGGATCTGGAGAAAAGGTGGACAAAGCAGAGGATTTGGCCTGTTTCTACTGATGACATACTATATGTATGGAAAGAGCCTTATTTTTTCTGTAACCAAAGAATACACTTTGCTACATGTATTACATTTTTCTGCCACAGCCTGGGATGCCTTCTGTTCCCCTATGGGTTCCTAGACCCCATGCGCTGGGAAGCTACGTTGTCTTTACAAAGAGAGTATTTTGACCCTCTAAAAGAACAGGGGGGATGTGTTTTTTCTTGTTCTAACACACGTGCACACATACACACAAACATAATCTTTCACAGAGATATGGCAATTATTTAAGTAAATATATGGGCTGGACAATCTCCAGTCTTACACTAGAAACTACGCTGGCTGTTTCTTTGCCTGCTCATAGTGAAAAAACACAGAAGCCCTGAACATTTTATTTTAAATCCGTTTATTTTAAAATCCATTTCATTTCCTCATCCTTCTTTCCTTCATTCATTTAGTTTAGGAGTATCGACAACTTTACAAAGCGACACAAGCTGCAGTGTTTTGGTTTTTGCATGAAACAAGAATAAACCTCAAACGACAACATTGAAAAAATATACAGTATATATATATATAATATCTGGGGAGTGGGGAGGGGTTGTGAGAGACCCCACTCTGAGCCCTATGCCTGGCTCCTCTTCCAATTTACTATTCTTTCCAAGCCCCTCCTTCCTCATCATAGTTTGAACTGTGCCACTGTCAGGTGCAAGTGCTCTAATATGTGTTTCTAGAGAGCCAAATGGGGGGGTCAGTAATGTGGGGAATGTCCACAATGAGAATGACAGAAGAGGAAGGAACATGGAAGGCAGAAATGAGGGAGGAGAATATGTGTACAAGGTAGGGGAAGGAGATTAAAATAAGACACCCCCTCCTTCCAGCCATATGGTGTGGGGATCCATTGGAATGATGTTTTAAGGCTCCTAGTAGTGGTGAGAGCCATCTCTTTTGCCCATGATGTGTCGGTCATCCATATCGTTGCTGTCTGGGGAGTCAGGTGTCTCCGAGTCACTGCTGTCATCATCTTCCTCCATGCCCTCACTAGCTCTGTCCTTGCTGCTTTCTGCTGCCCTCTCCTGGCAACTCTGGTAGGACTGGGGAGATGAGACATCGGGTGAGAGGAAAGATCTGGCAACCCAACTGTCCCCCAGCCCAACCCACTGTGACTGCTTTTCACCTCCATGGGGTTGACTATGATGGTGAGGGCTGAGTCATCCCAGAACATATCACCGTCTTTGCTGCTGGTGCCTGTGTGCCCCCCTGCAACAGCCCCATGGACCTCTTGCCCTGCTTCCCGGCGGTGAAGTGAGTGGATACGCAGGATGCCAAGGATCACCATGAGTGCCAGGAAGCCCACACACACCACAATGATGATAGTGGCTGCACTGAGGACCACTGTGGAGAGAGAAAAGGAGGAGGAGTGGTCAGAGTCTGTCACATAAACATATATTTCCAACCTGACCCACACCTAACCCATAGAAACCAGGGCTGCTGGGCAGAGCTTGCATTCTTGGTTTAGGCAGGAACGTCCTGACTCACTCCCCTGGGCACAGGCAATTCCTGCCTTCTGCTGCTGCATCCTCACTCAATGCCTGCACGGTTTCCCAGGATGCCCAGGTCCTCTAACATCAGGTCTTGCCAGTAGGATCTGCATGTCTTCACTTACTGAGGTAACTAGAATTTGTCACATAGTAGTCATTTGTATCCTACCCTTGGGAGGTAGAAACATGAGAGTGTGATTTCTAAGTAAGCAGTAGAGAAGAAAGGAAGCCCAAAGAAGTGTGCTTTGCACATGGGGCAGAGGTGAGGGTTGTGATGGTCTTTTAATTTAATGTCACAGTCCAAGTCCAGCTTCTCCACAGGAGAAGATTTCAAATTCATCTAAAGAGTCTCAGCACAGCCATTTAGGTTTCTAGGTTGAGCCCTGATTCCCCAAATAATCATCTTTCCTGGACAACCTATCTAGGCTCTCCTTGGATTAATTTTGGGTGGTTCTGTACAGCAAGGGTACAGAACCTAGCTGCTTCTGCTGCATTCAGGAAGAGCTGGGGAAGGGAGTAGCAAAGGCAGATCTTTGGGGCTCTACCAGCACATATGCTATTCCTGCAGTGGTTCAGTTTCAGCTGCAGACTGGACCAGTTTTGAATCAGTTGCTGCGAGAAGCTAGAACCAAAGGCAAAGCATCCATGCTCCCTACAGGAGGAGGCCAAAAATGATGTAGAGTCCTCTGTAACAGACCTTGAGCTATCACAACCTAGGAGGAACCAATTAGGCTGCTTTCATGCTTGTGGCACAGAGCTGCCAGGTCAAACCAACAAATCAAATCTCTGGTCTGGGATTCAGTCCTCATTTCGCTCTCTGTTCTGGGGGCAAGAATCCTCCTCTTGGCCTCCTGTCTGCAGGGTGCTGTCTCCTATATTTTTTTGCCTTACTGATCACCACCTAGTTCTGTCTCCTCTTAGAGCAGTGCCAGCCTTGATTCTCTTCACTTCTGTCTGAAATCACGTTACCCAGCTCTGCAGAGCACATTTGCAAGATACACAAATGGAATAGTACCAGCTCATGGCTGCTCATTTTAGACCTTCTCAGGTGTAGGTTTCTGACAACTTCTACGCACATCAGAGAAGCAACACAACAAAGGGGAATAATTGTCACACCAAGCTCTAAAACACAATTTGATCTGGACTGCAGTCCATTTGCTCATGAAGAGTGGGACAGGACAGTATAATTAAAACTCAGTAAGATGGGTGTAGGGAGCCTGAAATGAAGTCTGTACTATAGATTCTACCAGGATATCAGAAAATGAACATTCTGATCCAAGGGAATAAAACCAAAAGATAGAGTTACATACTAGAGTCACTATGGGCGCTTGCCAAACTGTGCCCAGATAGCTCTGGGGGTAAGTGATGGCCTCGGTGCATGAACAGCTGGGAACTCAGAATATGGTTAGGATGAGCAGCTCGGTTCATGTTGTGGAGGACATTCACCTGCAGAAAGACCAGAGTGAGGGAGAGTGAGACTTAGCCCTGTGTTCATTGTGATCCTGCCAACATTGCTGTGCATTCCTCTGCACCATTTCCTCTCCATGCACGCAGAAGCAACTGTATGTGCATGTATTGATCTTGTACCTCAACAGTAAATTCATTGCTGGAGTAGCGCCCATTCATCTCAGTGCAGGACAGGTGAAATTTCCTTTCATAAAGAGCAGCACCATGGCTGATGTGGTACGAGACCTGGTGTAGTATCTCCTCATATACTGCAATGCTCTCCACCCCTGAGACCAAGAAGAGAGAACTGCTGAGGGATGAGGAAGCTCCTGCTTCTATGTTATCTAGCATAATAGTCCTGTAGAGCCTAAGAGCTATGGAGACAGCTAAGGCAATGCTGGGTTCATGGAAGGGAGCAGTTTTGGAACTAGCTGCAAAGGATCTGGTGAAATCCTTGCTTGCATTGCTAAAACACGTCAAAGGGAAGGAAAGATCTAGAGCAACAGTCCTGTTAAGTTCTGGAGAGGGCAGAAGCATTGCACCAGTGCTACTGGTATCTGAGAATATCAAACCTCAAGGACAACGGGAGAAAGTCAGGAGTGATGCAAGGCTGAGTCAGAGCTCAGACACTGTGCCTTAGCACTGTGTGCTGGAGGAGGAGCCATCTCTCCAAGGAAATGGTCTGGGACTTCAAAAACCAGTAGTTCAGAAAAAGGCTACCTCTCAGAACCTTGCAAAGTGCATCAGAGCATCTCTAACACTGGGTTAAGTGCTTCTCCTAGTGATGCCTTACAGGCATTGAAAGAGGCATAAAAAGACAACTGTGGCCAAGGAGAAGACATACCTGTGATGGTGAGGTAGGCAGAGGTGTTAACAAGCTCGAGGCCCCGCTGCTGCAAGGATGCCGCATCCAGCAGCAGATATTCCCTCTCTGGGTCCAAGTCATCTCCTACCAGTGAGATCTCACAGCCATCCAGGTTGTGCACAATCTCATCTGACATTCGTGTGTCTGTCACTGAGAGGAAAGAAGACAAGGCCAGAAAGCCAGACAGACATGAATCAAGGCAGGAGTTACTCACAATGGTACCCACTTACTTAGAAGTGCCCACATCATAAATAATGACTTCCCTTTCTCTGCTCACACTGATCTTGAGTAAAATCACTGTTAGTCTAATTATTTGTTGGAGGAGTCCCCCTGTTTCTAATGATATTATTTATGCACATAATAAAGTCACTCTATTTTGGAACAACATACCATTATGGGACTGGTTCATGATAATACATCTTGGCTATAAGGACTCTGTTGATGATGGCAATGTGCAAATTAGCAACAACTATATCACACATTCCCAGACACTGAATGCTTTTGAAAGCTTTCCCGTATCTCACAGCTGCTGGTAACCATGTTTGAGATCCTATCTTACTCAAAATGGCAACCACTTTCAATGACTAGTTGCTTTCAGCAGGGCTAAGACCAACCTGCCCTAAGTCAAGATACTCATCATTGTATAAGCAAAGCTGGCCCCAGGAAAGAGATCTATTAAAAACTAACTGAAGCAAACAGGGAAGCACATCCAGAGCATCTTCAGGAAAGGTAACCATATCTCTAGCTATTAAACAGAAAACTATGAGCAAAGAATCTGATTAGCAGAAGAGAGACAAAAGAGGTGAAAGGACATGTGGAACATAGAGTGCAGAAAAGGAATCTGAGTGCAATGGAGGGAAATTGAGAGACAAGATATTATAGGGTGTGAGGAAACAAACTGGAGAATTTATAGGAATAAGTGGTGCAGGAAGAGTCTGGAGGGCAAAGAAATATGGGAAGCAGGAGAGACAGAAGTAGGAGGAGACTGAGGAAGTGCTGGAGTGGAGAGGAGAAGAGGAATAACATCCAGTGTTAGATTCAGTAAGGGGAAATGTAGGTAAAATGTGAAAGGGTTTAGGAAGCAGCAGCCTGGGAAAGAAGGAGGAGGGAGTGAGGCAAGGAACTGGGAGGATGGAAAAGGTACCAGGAGGAGCAGAAAGGGATAAGAACTGATTACCCTACATATTTACAGGCAATGTGCTTTGCTTCTATATTTGTAAGCTCTCCCCTGTTTGGGCATCATGAGGGGCTCTACTTCCTATGCAGAACAGCATCACTTGCACATCTTTCTGGTTTATCTTATACCTCTCCCTGTACTCCACTCACCGGTACCATGCCAGCTCTCATCCTTCTTGGCCTCCACCTGGTGAGAAATAGAGCAGGTGATCTGGAGGTTGGGGAACAGGGGAACCCCATCAGGTGCCTCAAAGTCTGATGCAGGGTGAGCAAAGTGGGCATTGCCACTCAACAGGATCTGGGGGGCATCAGGCTGTAGCACCACAACATAGCCTTCCACATCAGGAATGGAGACACAGGACTCTTCACTGAAACATCTGAAGGAGAGAAGGAGAACGCACTAGTTGGCCCTAGATTCTATCCACTCCATTGCCAAAGAGCATCTCCTGCCCATGACTGCCAGTGAAGGGAATATTTTTTTCTGGCAGTCTTCCAAAAGCTTCCCTATAGCCTGCTGTGCAAGACAGAGAAACGTGCTGGGAATGACATCACTGTATTTCAAGTGTCTTGGTGACATCCACACACCATAGAGAAAAATTAAAACCAGCCCACATGCCTGGAACATCATGAGCGAAAGCAGAAGTTCTGCTACACCTGAATGGACCCCAGGCAAGCATCTGGATACTTTAATGATTATTTTCTAGAAAGAGTCTTAACTATGCAGGGGCATCAATCAGAGTTACAGTACAAGGTGTGGGAGTGCAATTTTAGCCAAAAGAGAGGTAATCTTCCTACTGAGCTTAGCCAGAGGTGCTGTTTTGGCCACTCACTTGACAGTAGTGGTGAGCCTGAGTGGCCGGACTCCAGGGGTAGCAAAGCGCAGTGAGTTCAGGTAAGCCACATGCTGGATTGCATGATTGAACGTTTCCACATCATCACCCTCCAAGGTGAGCAGGGACTGAGAGGGGTTCACATGAACCTACAGGTGGAAGAGAAGAAAATATTCAGGGTTCTTTGGCAAATGCCAAGAGTCCAGGTTAAGAGAGATGCAAAGGAGAAAGACAGGGAGCCCTCTGAGGTGGAGGAGCAGGCAAAGTCCTAGGAAGTAAAGCAGGGAGGAGAGTGGAGGAGACCCATGCAGGCTGTGGAGATGAGCATACCTTCATCCCTTTGCCCAGACTGTCGAAGTCACTGTAATCAAGCCCCTCACGGCAGGCATAGAGGCATTCAATAACCTCCCGGTTTTCCAAGCTGCCAGGCCGCACAGTAAAGCCAGCCAAGTAACCATGGAAGTAGTGGTGTATCGGCAGAGGATCTCCTGAGGGAAACATGGGAGGCGAAGGGTGCGAGAGACAGGGAGAGGAAGGAAGAAAAGACAAAAGCAACAGTGAGGGTCATATAAATGTTAAAGGAGAAAGAAAGAGAGAAACAGAGGGGTACATGAGATGGGGAGGAACAAGGACAACAAAGACAGGGGTTGTTAAAGTTAGGAGATGACAATTCTTGGAATTCCAGACAGGGAGAAGAGTGAGAAAAACAGACTGACAGAAAGACTAGGGCAGAGAACAGTGGGTAGTGTAGAGAAGTTTCTGCCAAACCACTGAATGCCAGATGGAAACAATTTCTCCTCCCCTTCTCACTCTGGTTTCTGTGAGGGCTTTTAAAAAAATGATATGCTCTATAGACAGTTAGGGATGAGGTGACATCTCCTGATGTCTCTAATAGCTGTTGTGTTCTTCAGAGACCAACTTCAATGACCAGGCATGAGGACTGTTCTATTTCTCCACATGAAAAACACACTCAGTCTCTCAAAGCAGGCTGTAGTCCTCCCGTTGACCTTCTCATGCTCCACAGAGATCAAGGTGTCAAGGAGCAGTCTGTCAGATAATAAGGGTTTTCCCCCCAAGATGGTGAGAGGTGGCAGGACAGGACCGGGCGGGAGTTGTATGAGAAAGGCACAATGCAAGAAATGATAGTCATGCATGGCAAAGAGGGGAAGAGAGCTACCTTATTTCTTTACCCTACCTTGTACAGTATCAGTAAAGTTCTCATTTACTCTGTTTTTCTCTTTATTTTTCTCTTCTGCAAAAGAAGAACATTCAGACAAGCAATTAGGCCTTGGAAGAGGGTGGACTCAGGGCCAAGCAAGCTCTGGTATCACCTAACGCAAAAGAACAGCTCTGGAGTCATGTGCCTTGCAGTGCACCCTTCAACCTTACAGACAGTACATCCCGGAAGAGCGATAGCATAGTGCCTCTCATGAAGGGGATGGTGAGACTGTAGGATGAGTTACTGATAAAAGGAAGAAAGCATGTTTTTTTTTCCTCCTTTCACAATGATATCTATTCTAGGAACTAAGTGGTTCTCATTTATCACTGATCCTAGCCATGTTCTCAACAAAGCCACTTTTGTCAGTCTTTGAAACTCAGATGGTTCCAGGAGAGTATCCCAACCTGATTAATATCCCTGACCAGGCAGAAGCAGGACTATAGGAAAGGTCTGACCTGCTGGCAGTTTCTGGTGGAGTGATGACAAGCAGCAGGCAAATTCCTTTGGTTTTGTCCTGCTCCATTCTTGTAGGAGAACTGAAAGACCTTGGAAAGACAGTCTTTCATCTCCACAGCACTGGTTTTAATCTGGTAATGGCTTAACTAGGTTCCTAACCTGGTCTTTGTCCACCAACTCATCTCCTGGGCAGAATGATTTGTGACTTCTCCATGTAGACCCTAAAGGCACACAAATCCTCAACAATACAACCAGCAGCATAAACAGTACTGCCTGCCCTCTGGTGAGAAGCTTTGGTAAAAAGGCCAGTGCCTGAATGAGGTAGTTTCATCGCTCCTTCACCTGAAAGCTGGTTATCCGTCTGCATGTTCTACTGCTGCTGTACGTGAAGCTGCCATYGACACTTGTTCCTGAGCTATTGTTACCATGACCTCCTGGCTTGGCCCATGAGGAGAGAAGGAGCCACACTGGTTTTGATGCCAAGGTGCTGAGATGGCTGCAATGTTGTTTGCATCATTTAGTATTAGGCAGTGTTTCTTCCACCTCTTCTGGCTCTCCCTCCACTCCCTTGTTTCCCTTATGGTAACAGCATAGGTCAGGGAGTGGGCACTCACCAGTCCAGCAGGCTCCAATCATGAGGGAGGGCTCCTGCCGTGGGGGATGAATGAGGCCATTGTCATGGATGAGAGCAGGGTCATAAGAGACTCCATCCACATAAAGCGTGACAGTGGGGAACTCAAGGTTGAGGGCATAATGGTGCCATTCATCATCACAGACCTATAGCAGACAGCAGAAGGAGGGATCAGCAAGAGCAAGTAGGAGAAAGAACAAGAAGAGAAGGCAAACACTTCCTCACCTGCTCCAACTTCCAAAGGAACTTCACAGGCCTTGCACTCTCCAGCAATGGCCAGTATAGGAAAGCAATTCGGCAGCCATGCACAGCCAGAGAGTAATGCGAGTAGCCATCCTCTACAAGGGGGCAAGCACAGGGAGTTACATATCACTCTTCAAAGCAGTGTCACTAGCCAGAGCCCAGAAACACATGCTAGCCTGCATGACTGGCATTCAGCACCATGTGTTCACAGCGGGCTCGACTGTTCCCAAAAAATGTGATAGGAGCTGGCAGGCTGGAGAAGATATGTTCCTAAGGAGAGACCCCTTCCCAGGTCCCATTGTGGAATAAAGAGATTTCCACCTGCAAGGACAATCCCTTCTAAGAAGTTAGAAGTGGGCAGAAGTGTCAGCTCCCCAGGAAAAGTGTCTCACCACTCTGCACTGTACTGCAGATCACCGTCTCCTCTTCCCTCCTGCCTTTGCTAGGCACCACAGCATGTTTCATCCATACAGACAGGGTGAAGTGGTCACTCAGCCCCTCATGGGCATTTGGCCCATTCACCACAGGCACCTGGGCAGCGTGGCTGCCATTGAACCAGTAGATGAGGCTGCTGTCCTGGCTGTAGTGCACTGAGAGCCGCGCAGTCCAGTTTGCTGTGGGGCTAGGCACAGGCAACAGGTCTATCTCTCCTGAGGCAGCACCTATCAAGAAGGAAATAGTCAGGAATGTCACAACAGGAGACTGATGAGCCTGGGAACTGGGGCACAGAAGAAGGGGGTACTAGAGGGCCCACTGTAACTTCGCAGAGCACAGGGAGAAGAGCTGCCTATGGGCCACATGTGGATGGGATGGTGACTTTCCATCTGTGCTGAGGAAAGTCCCACAGACTCTGTCTAATGGGACAGTGAACAGAAATCTCCAGCTTTCCATCATGGAGAGCATTGGGAGTCCCTTAGTAATATAGGCAGGGTCCTCATTGCCCTCAGTGCATCAGGTGAGGTCACAGCGCTGCTGACCACAGCAGATATGAGGATTGTGTCTCAGCAGCTCTCCTGTGTGAAGTACAGAGGTATTACTGTGCCTCCCTTTAGGGGAAAGGGCAGGGTGCTTTGTGAGAGCTGCACTTGGCTCAGGAAAGAATCATTCACCACAGAGTTTGCGTAGTGACTTCTCGGAGTAGTTATCCCGGTCACAGCCCTTAGCCACGTGGTTTGTCTGCAGCTCCACCGTGGCCTGGATGTTCCACAGGGGCTCATCACAGGTCTCCAGGTGAATGCTGGGAAAGAGTGCAAGGCTGCCTGCACCCGGTGTGTACTCAATCCTCTTGTTCCAGCCTAGCAAAGGAGAGTGAGAGAAAAAGAGGAGTTAGGGCCTGCCAAGGACCCAAGGCCAGAACATTTGTTTCACACAAACGACATCTATGGACTGGGCCAAAACTAGAGATTTTTGGCCCTTTCTGCATTGAAAAATCAACCCATTCAACCTTACATGCCTGGGATCACTGCAAGGGGAGAATTCCTAGAAGAACAGAGTCCAAATTCTCATCTTCTACAGCTAGCCCCTTGGATTTTTAGCCTCTCTTATCAGGCAAAGCAGATATTTATCTGTTGATTTCCCCTTAATTCTATTGACTTAGCTGAATCTGTGGGCACACAGCACCTCTGGAAAAGCCAAAGATTCTCAAGATGAACCAAAGAAATCAATCCATACTGAATACAGTCTATGGGCCTTATCAAATGCACGGTATTTCCCAGTAATACAAGGAATGTTTTCCCCATGTTAGAATTGCCTTCTGGTAGCTTTGCAATACAGTGACCTTAGATGGGACTGATGGGTTGATGCCAGAATTGAACTGTATGTATGTGCACACATATTTATATATGTATATATAAACATTCCCAATCAGTAGGACTAAGCAGTTCAGCATAAGCAAAGGGAAGACAGAACTCTATCTGGAGGTTTCATACCCTGCCAGCTGGGCTTGCAGGTGGGTTTCACCTGGATTTCTACTTCAGCATCATCAGAAGCCCGCTTCTTTCCACAATCATAGGCCGTTACTGTGAATTTGTAGAGGCGTTCTCCACTGTACTGCAGCTTCTCCGTGTTCTCAATGTTCCCTGGTTAGCAAAACAAAGAGGTCAAGGGAGAAGAAAGACAGCCTCCTCAAAGATGTTCCTTCTAGAAACCACTCTTACTTCTGATCAACTACAAAAACAACCAAAAAGGAGTGCCTCTCTGTAACATACTACAGCATCCCACAAAATGGCTGCTGCATCTCTGCACAAGGATAGAATAGGAATAAAAGGATAGGAATGCTAGAAGAATCACAGTTCATATAGCACACATCTGCCAACAAATGGGACAGGCAGAGAGAGAACAAGGCAGAAAGGGAGTGTGACATGGTCGTGGTCAGTTCAGATTCTTACCATCGTTGTCAATCAGAAAGGGAATGTTAGGGGTCAGGATCTCATAGTAGCAGATCTGGCTGTACTGTGGCGAGCAGTCTCCATCAATGGCCTCCACACGCAAGATGCGATCATACAGCTTTCCTTCAGTCACTGCCACATGATACAACTTTTCCACAAAGACAGGAGCAAACTCATTCACATCGTTTACTCGAACGTGCACTGTGGCCCTGATGCAGAGAAATGTGAGTAAGAACTTATCAGTTGATGACGAACCAAACGCCACCTAAACTTCCTTGCAAATCAGTGCCCCTGAAGTGCACTAGTTCCAGTTCCAACCATCAGAGGCAAGGACAAGGAAAGAAACCTGGGTTTCAGCATAGCAGTGTTGGCTCATAGGAGTTTGGACAAAGGTTTCCAATCCCAGAGAAAGAGTTAAAGGACTGAAAATATAATCTGGACCTCCTGCATATGCAATAACATAAGACACTACCATTAGGCACAACTGTCAAACACTCCTCATTTGTAGTGCATTCACTCATGTGGCTCACAGAGTCAGTGAACAGGACCATCACATTTCTCTCTGAGTACTATTAACGTTATGGGATCAAGGCTAGAGAAAAATCCTTTCGGCTACAAGAAGAGCTCCCACAGCATTTCTCATTTCCGCTTCTGTGACAGACAGCATTTTGTAACATGCAGTAAGCACCACATGGACTTACTTGTGTGATTTCTTGGTATTGGCCCCTTCTGGTCCCTCTCCACAGTCATAAGCCTGGATGGTGAACGTGTGCTCCTTACGTGCTTCACAATCCACTGGTTCCTTAGCCCGGATCAGCCCCTCACCTGTAGCTTTGTCCAAGATCACAGCTTCAAAGGGCACCCCTGCCCCATGGATCCGGAAGCCACAGATTTCACCTGGTACCCACAGGGGGAAAGAGGAAGGGGAGAAAGGAAAGGCTTGAGGAGAGCAGTAATTTTCCTTTCCTTGTGACCCTTTTCCCTGTTCTCCTTTCGTTGTGCACCTGCACCCTTGCAGTATGTCCCCTCACTTCCCTCTCCTATATTTTCTTCCTTTGTAACTGACAGTCTCCTTTCTCCCTCACTATCACCTGTCATTTTGGTGCAATTTCTGGTTCCCTAGGAGTTCCTTCTACCATCTCTTGCAGCCATTTACGGTATAGATTGCCCTCTACTGGAGACTATTCCCACGGCAAGGAGACAACCAGCATCTGCAAAGACTAGAGGTTACAAGGCTCAAGCTAGCTGTATTAAGGTTGTACAGTCACAGCACTGAGGGAGCACTTTGCAATCATTATTTCTCCTCCCCCCCCCCAATGAGGCCAAATAGGCCATTTATTGCAGATAGACAGCTAAAGCATGCAGATTCATGATGTCTCATCCACCCCCACAGAGGATGTGCACAGTCCTTCAGGGAATTACAGATGGGGTCAGCTAAATCCTAAAGTTCAGCTCTCAGGCACAACCTTTTCTCTCCCAAAGCTGAGAGAGAAGGCATGAGAAAGCTCCAGGCACAGCCTAAGCAAGCACCAGGAAAATAAAATCTCAGAGAAGCATTGTCTGAATTTTCAGAGATTTGTGCTCGCTGTG
This sequence comes from Apteryx rowi, assembly GCF_003343035.1. Classification (NCBI taxonomy): domain Eukaryota; kingdom Metazoa; phylum Chordata; class Aves; order Apterygiformes; family Apterygidae; genus Apteryx; species Apteryx rowi. Next base: position 455,319 of record NW_020450778.1, read on the forward strand.
AGGGATGTGGACCTGCAAACAAAGTGTGCCCTACCAGCTTTCTTCACCACTCATAGAAACAGGACTGTGCATGTGATCTTCGTAAATAGCAGAACTGCGTCAAAAAGTAGCTGGCTCCACCCTCATTTCTCTCCCAAATGGAAACATCTCACAGGATCCTAAATCAAGATATATCCAAAATTGCCTTTAGACTTCCCTGGGGAGCTCCTCCAGAATAAGGTTTGTAGGTGGTCATTTCCTGAACAGACTTAGAATCTGGCACAGGGATGTATTTGACCCTGTCTCTGTCTCTTTGGAGGTCTCCTCCTGCCTCCCACCCTTTCCAAAGCTGTTACCCACCTACCTGCATAGTGCAGCGGAGCATCTTTGTCCAGTGCAAATAGCGGTGGGTTAAGCAGGACTGTGTTATCATTCTCCATGATGATGCCCTGATACTCGGCTTCAATCCAGGGCTTGTGCTTATTTGCTGAGATGGATTTGGGGGAAGGGATGGAGCACAGGAATGTGTTAACCACAAATGACAGATTTAGTAGAGAAAGAGCAGAATATCATCCACTGACAGGTGACAATCGCCCCTCCCCACCTTCTTCTCTTAGTAAAGAAGGCTAAAAATAGGTTGGGAGGAAGGAGTTATCTTTCTTTAGTTCTACCCTACCTCACTCTTGGGAGACCTCATCAGAAATACTGTGTTCCTTCTGGCCTCCTCATTACTATCTTGTTAGATGTGTGGAGAGGCATTTGGGGGCCCAGGAAGGCTGAAGAGATTAAAAAAAAACCAAGAGACAGAAGTAGCCTAGTTCTGAGGTCAGATTCCAAATGCTAAATCCTTTAGCTCACTGAAGCCATAACTAAAGGATCCAGGATACATCTTCCCTTGGGGTGTCCCCAGGGAACAAGTCTTGTGTGCAGCCATTAACACTCCTGCCTTGCATCCTAAGGTGCAGGATCTACAAACACACACCCAGGCCCACTCTCAGTCAGTCTTCCTATGCATATAACAATCTAGTTTCAGAGTCCCTTGCTCCTTCCTTCCTTACTCCATGGTGAACACCATATTTCCTTGGCCCCTCCTTGCTTATCCCATTGGCTGGAGCCCAGCCAGGTTTGGCATCGAGGCAGCAACCAGCAGGAGGCTCCAAAAAATGTCACAGGCCCAGAAATAGCAAATTAATCTTTATCACACAGGCTCCAGGAAAGGGAAAGGGAGAAATAAAGGGGTGGGGGGAAGGGAGGGAAGAGAGAAGAAAAATCATTACAAATTAACTTCCCCCCTCCCCCATGCCCACTCTCTGCCAAATGGGCCTCAGAGATTATAGTACATGGCCTAGTTACAACCCTCATTCCCAGATAATCCCCCACTCTGCCTCCCTGTGGAGACCAAGATTTATTACAACCAGGCAATTCTTTGAGCACAGCATGGCTCAGAGTGGGTAGAGAATAAAATACAGAGCCTTTTCCCTCAAGGGCACTACTTCCAATATGTGAATCCATTCTCTGCAGCAAAATACCCTATAGCACCGTACTGAGAATGGGGTTAAGTATTGACTCAAAAGGGACAGCATCTATTACAAACTCAGCCATGATCACTTCTGCAAATCAGGACCAAGGGATGTTGCTGCAGCAGGGTGGTGGGTCAGCAGGCAGGACTATGGGTCAGAGTAGGGATGCACCAGCAGGGCAGAGCCAGCAGACCCAGCCTGACATAGCAGGGAAGGCTGGAGGTTCAGATTTCTCTCTCGCCATATTGATCAAGATTATAAAGCATTGCGTAGGAAACCCAAAGAAACATTCATCTTGCTCAGCACGCAGGCAGAATTCTTCCTGTGTGCAAATGCCCACGTTTCACCCCACTCCTCCACTGCCCCAGCCAGATTCCTCTCTGTGACGGCTCTAGTCCATGCACCATGCCACTCAGGCAAGAATCCATAGCTACAAATGCCAAAAATGCCCTGTTGCTGGGGTAACAAGCTGGTGGTAGAGGGACAAAGCCTTTGCTGCATCCACCTGCAACTTGGGAATCACCAGCCTGGTTTCTTGGGAAGCGAGTTCCTGGGGATTAGAAAAATAGGCTCCTACCAGCTTCAAGAAAGTTCTTACATGACTAAAATCATTTGCCAAAGGTAGACATATGTTTCATAGAGTGTAAATTCACAAAGGAGAGAGAAAAAACAGAGCATAAAGGGCCTTGCCTTGCAACTGGGCCCCTCAACACTAGAGTAATACAAATAAATACCCCTGCCAATATCAGCATACCCAGCACTCTGTGTTGCACCTGCTGTCTGCGGCCAGAACTAGCCCTGCCTCTGCTGAAGCACAGAAAGAACCTTAAAATGTCACATTCCCTGATGTCCCCTGAGTGCCATGCATGTTTTCAGTCCCCCACTCTGTCAGATTGTCTCACTGACTCCCCTAGAATGGATCTCTTGTGTCTGTGCCTACAGACACAGAACTAGGAACCTACATCTTTCTCCATTACTCTATGTGTTCAAAGAACATCTGCATTCAGAATGTTAGGGTGGTAGCATTAGGGGTTTTTTTTTTATTATTTAGCACATAAAATACAGTTTTATGTAAGCAACTTGCATAGTTAACACATAACCGTATAATAATTCCTATAGGCAGATCCCAGATGCATGAACTAGGCTTGAAAGATGGATGTAGGGGATGGGTTTCAGAAAACTGGAGGGGTCTGTGGAGAAGCGACACATTCTCTCTCAGCGTGCTAAGAAAGGGAGGGAAAGCTAAACCCACAGAGCACGAACTGAAACAAAAGCAAGATAAGTGGGTGGAAAAAGGGGAAATGAGGAGGGAACACTGGCAGAAAAGACTGTAGAAAAAGAGTGGAAAGAGACAGATAGAGCGAGTAGCTGAAGAGAGAGAAGGGATGGGACGAGAGTGCCTGAAACGGCAGAGAAAGCCCGAGGTGCTGGGGGCCAGCCGGAGACAGAATGTGACAGAATGTGAAGGCGACTGACAGCGCGTGAGCCACACCGCAATCGCGAGAGGCGGATGCATGAGCTGCTGCTGACAGCTGCCCCGCAGCCCCCGCCGCGAAGGGCGGCCGGATGGTCCCACCGGAGTGCAGCGCTGCAGCCCCGGCCCCGACCGGGGACCCTGACCGGCGCCGCCGCTCACCTTTGTTGGAGGAGCCGCCGAGCGGCAGCGCACAGAGGCAGAGGAGCGGGAGCAGCACGGAGGCGCGGGGCCGAGGGCTGCCCATGGCGGCACCGGCCGCGGCGCGCTGAGGGCAGCTGGACAGCGCCGACCCGGCCCGGCCCACGCCCTGGCTGCTGCGGCGGCGGCGGCGGCGGCGGCGGGCGCGGGGACGGAGCGGCACCTCCTCCGGCAGCCCCACGCCCCGGCCCCGCCCCGCCACTGCAGCATGACGTCACGGGCCCGGCGGTGATGGATGGGCGCCGGCAGCCAATGCTCGGAGCCCGCCAGCCAGGTGCTGCAGGGGGGCGGGCAGCCGAGTCGCGGGGGCGCGGCGCGGCGCTGTTTTCTCCCCTCGCTGCAGGCCGGTGAGGGGTGTGGGGTGCCTCCGCAAGTGGCGATCGGTGCTTCGCCCTAGGAAGCTGCTCTCCGCTGCAGGGGGATGCGGAGGGCCGGAGAATGTCGGGGTGGGGGCAGCAAACCACATCCAGACCCCGCCGCCCACGCTCCCCGGGCCAGGCGGCGGCAAGGCGGAGCTGTCAGCTTGCCACGGCGCCTCCTCGACAGCTGTAGACGGGCCGGGCCGCGGGACTCAGGGCACTGCTCCGAGGAAGCTCGCAGCCACCGGCGTCACGGCGCGAGGAGGGGACGGGGCCAGACAGGAGTTTAACAAAAACAGCCTCCGAGGAGGGCAGAGGGCGAGGAGGTGACCTTCTGCCCTCACGTTCTCCTGAGCTGAGGCAGGGATGCCGGGAGTAGAGGCAGTTCCGGCCTTTCCTGCGCCTGCCGGTGCGGGGACTCTTACTGCAGCGAGGAGCCCGGAGCTGGGCTGCCCTGCGTATCTCGCCGCGCCGCGGGAGAGGGACCGGCCCGGCCGCAGGAGCTTACCCGCTCCCACCTCCATGCTTGTCCCGTCCTTGCCGGGCAGCGCTCTCCGCCAGGCCAGGCCCTCTGCCCCGGGATGCCTCCCAACCTCACCGGCTATTACTGCTTCGTCTCCCAAAAGAATATGGACAATTACCTGCGGGCTTTAGGTAACTTCACCCTCCTCCTCCAGCTCCTTCCTCCTCTTTTCCTCCTTTCTGTCTCCAAACTTGCCAGCCCGAAGAATAAGGCAAGAGGAGGAAGAGATTTGGGAACCCTCTAATCCTTCCGTCTGTGTCTCTCACTTTTAGCCCTCTGATACACCCACGATGTGGCGGGGGGAAGGGGTTATCATGGCCAGGACTCCCCAGCTGGAGGGGCGGAGGAGCTCTGCAGGGGTGCAGCTAGAGGAGGCACATAGGTAGAACACAGATCTTGCCCCTCCCGTCTCATCCTCCAGATATCAACATGGTCCTGCGGAAAGTGGTTTGCCTCCTGAAGCCCGATAAAGAGATCATCCACGTGGGAGATCACATGATCATCCGCACAGTCACCTCCCTGCGAGACTATGTGATGGATTTTGACCTGGGAGTCCAGTTTGAGGAAGACCTGGGACCTGTAGATGGACGCAAATGCCAGGTGAGAAGTCCAAGCAGGGTGGTATGTCAGTGGACTGGGCTGGATTAGAAATTTAGGACTTGCCCAGCTTTTGATGCATGAACCAGGAGAGATCACAGCTCAGAGCTGGCCTTATCCTGGAGGTCTGGAAGCAAGTGATTCAATGAGCAAATATCCCACAGCAGAGGGATGTATACCAGAGGGCTAGAAAACCAGCACTTTGGGGACACAGAGGATACTATCCTCTGTAGCAAAGCCCTGTAAAGCCAGAAATTCAGCCTACTTACCAGTACTGAGTTGCAGAGCCATGGGGTCATTCAGCCCCCCACAAAGAGCATCAGTCCCCAGGAGCCACAAAAGAAATGCCAGATCAGGGACTGCATTTTAATATGTGTCTGAGAGGAACAGTGAATGTCAGCCCTGGAAATCAGTACTGCCAAGACTTTCTTCTCCTGGGACTGTCTCCCCCTCTCCTTTTTCAGACAACTGTCTCCTGGGAAGGTGATCAGCTGGTGTGTGAGCAGCTAGGAGAGAAGAGGAACAGAGGCTGGAGGCACTGGCTGGAGGGGGACCAGCTGCATCTGGTGAGGAGGGGTCTGCTGCAGCATGCTAAATCCCAGAGAATGGAGGGATACACCATGTGGGTGCTGAGAGCTGTGAAGGAGCCTGCACAGCTTCCCTCCAGCTCCTCTCAGGCGCCTGCCATGGCTCCTCAGGGGCAATGACCACTTCACACAAACATCCGCCTCCGGGACTTAAAAGTTAGCTCAGCAAAGCTGATGTCCCTTCCCTGGCCCACAATGTGGACCAGCTGGGGCTTTGTGAGGGGGAGGCTCACGGTGCAAGCTGAGAGGGCAGGCAGGGCTGTGGGCAACAGGCAGGCAGCGTCACAGCCCTGCCTTGGAGCACAGCAGCCTGGGGCCAAGCAGGGGCAGAGGTGGGGACAAGAGATGGGAAGGATCCAGCCTAAACTCCTCTTTCATCTCCACCTTTTCCCCAGCGCATGACAGCTGAGGACGAGGTTTGTTTTCAGGTCTTTCAGAAAGTGAAGTGACCACTTCTCTGGGCCCAACCCCACCATCAGCAGGAGCAGCCCAAGCTGGATCCTCRCTTTCAAGAGCAAACTCCTCATGGATTAAAATACAAGCAAAAGATGCGAGTAGGCCAAGACCCCTGTAACAGTGTGTTTTCTTCTGCCTCGCGTTTAGCTCGGCAGCAGCCCGTGCAGCTCGCTAGCCTGCAGCAGGAAGGCAGCCAGTGAAGGCTGCCGTCACTGGGCGGTGGCAGGCAGCGCTGGTCCGGAGCCTTGGGACCTCCCCC
>NW_020450778.1:461328-522615 GCF_003343035.1 Apteryx rowi
GGGGGGCCAGGCCTGTGGGAGAGCAGGGGCGGGGAGGCAGGCAGCAAGGGTGGGCCGAGGCGGGGAGGAAGATGCAGCTTGGTTTACACTGAGGCTCCTTTCACAATAAGAGCTGGGCAGAAAAGGAGTGGGGCCGGGGCCACCCCTGCCTGCTTAGGGCGGCGGGTGCCACCGCCACGTGGCCTGGCCCAGCACCTTGCAGCTCCCCGTGCTCCTCCTGCCCTCTCCTCTGAAGTAGTCCCCACACTCCCCAAATGAAACCCTTTCCCTGAAATGCAGCTCCTCGGCTCCCTCTGGAAAGCAGAAATCACCAGCCCAAGTCAACAAGAATGGCTGAGATTGCCCCTACATCCACACCCACATATACAAACCACCGACTCTTGCTTCCTGGGGATGTCATGTTTTTCTGAGGATCTTGACCTCAAGCAGGATGGCTAGAAACCAGAAATGGTCCCCAAAGTTAAGGATTTTCATGTAATCATGTGAAATCTGACGACTGAGGCTATAGGAACTAGCCCATGTTCACTGCACTCATGAGGATGTCCAGAGGGTGAGGAAGGCTCAGGCTCTCTTCCCACCACTGGTGCAAGACATCAAGACTAGTACCTCTGCTCCCAGCACTCCTGGTTTTTCTTGTGCTGTCTCCCCATGGCTGTCATAGCTCCCCTGGCTCACAGCTCCTCCCCACAATCAGAGGCCAAGGGACAGACCCAAAGCAGGTGAGGTCCCCTGAAAAGAGGCACCAGTGCTAAAGACAGAGGTGTTCTTCCATGAAGACATCCAAAGGGATGTAGACAAGCCTGCAGGAAGTTATTTCTGAAGGAAACTTGGGCTTGTCTCCCACACAAAAGTTTGAAGGGCTGGGTACTCAAAAATATGCAGCTACCAACATCACAAAGAGCCAAAAGCTAGGCAGATATTGAAAATATGGGCCCTTTTTAAGCTGAGAAAATGGATTTTTCCTCCAGCAGCTGATCTAGAAAGTAGTATTCTCCAAAGAGCTTTTTTTTCAAGGAGATGAGAAGATGAGAGCCATGAGAAGAGCTCTGCTTCAGAACATATGAAAAGCAAAGGGTGGGGGAGCTGCAACTGTACCTGTAAGTATTGACTTCATGCTCCTGCAGGTTGTCTCTGAAGACAGCCCAGGCTGCAACACCCTGTCCATATCGACAGTGCAAGCGTGCCACTGTGTGGGACACAATCAAACTCAATGGGCAATCATAGCCAGGCCAGCTGGCAGCTGTCTCACACCTCATTTACCTGCTCCATGCATACCTCCATGACCCAGTCAGTCATCAGGACCCTCTATATTACCCTCATAATACTGTCAGGCTGTAAGAGGCAGAGCTTTGGCTGACAGCAGCCAAAACCTAGTTAAGCTGCTACCCTCCTTTCAGTCCTCTGTACAATGAGAGCCCTCTGAGCTGCTTCTGATTGCCAACATCAAGCTCACTTCACCATGTCCAGACTGGTATCCTCCAGACTGTGTGATCATCAACTAATCAACTAATTTTGGGGTGTGAAAAGCACTGTACCAGGGTCTGGTAGAAACTTTCCTTTTCTGAGCTCACATCTGGGTTTGATTGTAGATGGCCATTGACTTTAGATAGTTAACTACACCAGAGTTCAATCATCCACATAATTGTCATGGAAGCCTGTGAGGTGATATGCTGAGTGATTTGCTTCTAAGTGTTTGGCAACCATTATATCCATGACAGCATCTTGCATTCAGGAAGTGATCCAGTTGTGCCAGAACCATAGATAGGAAAAATGGATAGGAAACATACCCATTTGAGGTGATCCACAGTCATAACAATCATAAGGGATAGTATTCCAATCCATTCCAGAGTTTCAGTAGTAACTACCATCACTAATAACTTGTCTTTTCTTCTGTAGCCATGCTGTAGGTATGATGCTTGGCCCATGCCTAAGCCAGGTGGTGACTGCACAACCACACTATATCATTTAGACAAAAGCCTGTGGGTGGTGAGGATGCTAGTGGAAGACTGGGGATAAGGTCTGATATTGGGAGTATACTCTGTCTTTACTCTTGTCCCTCACAGAGTGGCTAGTGCTGTGGAACTATATCCCTTCAGGGGTATTCCACTTCGCTCTACTCTGTGATTTAGTAGACAGAGAAACAGACTGCCAAGGTGCTGCTGCTTGCCGCACCAGGGGGAAGACCCACTATTATAGTCCTGAGCCTTCTTTTGGAGCAGGTTACCAAGGAAGCCCCTGTCCTTCTCCACATCAACATAAGCTGCAGGAGTGGCATGATTCGTCCAGAAAAGTGATAAGCCATTGGATGGCACAAGCCTGACTGTGTGAAGCCCAGGTCTTGAGACTAGTGGTGGAGTGTCACAAAAAGTCAATTAAAGACCAGGCAGAAGAGAAGTCTGATTATTGGGTAGTCAGGCCAAAGGGTTGAAGGTATAGTGCCCAGGAAAAGCAGATCAGTGTTTACAGATCAGTCTGGTCTGTCGCCCTGGTTGGAGGAGTGTTCTGTAAGGGTTGGTGGCGCAGCCACAGGATGCCCAACAGAGGTGTTTCTCTGTCCTCCTTGCTGTGTGTGTTGTTGGACTAGAGAATCGAGTATCCATCCCATCTTCTCCTTCCCAGTGGATGAGGGGGTTCACACATCAGGTGATGACGTCGTGCATGTTCCTAAGCTGTAGAGCAGCTTTCGTTCCCAATCTCCTTCAGTTTCTTTACTTTGCACAGGCATTGTCAAGATCTATTGTCCAGCTGTCTTGTAACCCAGCTGAGGCAAGGAGGCACCAAACAGGTGCTAGTTTTGGAGTTCTGTGGTGCTACATGTATTCTGCCCATAAGCAATGAAAGGAACAGACCTCCTCCCTAGGAACAAGTGGTATCCAACACTTCCTAGCTCCTAGCTACCATATTTCTGTAAAGAGGATTGTAAAGGGTATCTGAAGGGGGCACCTCCAGTAGGAGCACTGGAGCAGGACTGAGGGCATAGATATATTGGCCAAATCATGTAGCTCTGCTGGACATGTATGAGAGGTGGACTGCTCCAGACAGGCACATCCCAGACTATCACTCTTTGCTTTACCAGCAGAAGCACTCTCCTAGTACCCCAGATTGTGTTGGCAGGGAAAGAAAAAGAACAAAAAAACCCAAACAAACAAAAAAGAAGGATTTGCCTTGAAAGTGCCACTGGGAACTTCCAGTAGTCCCTTCTGGATATAAGATTATTTGTCAAGAACACATTGAAATTATGTTTCTTTACAAATGATCCTAAAACCCCTCTGTCTATCAGTGCTTTGCAAGTGAGAAAGATCCTCTCATCAGTAGCCTGTTGGTAACAGGTCTTCTGGATAACAGCTTCTAGTGTTTGCCAGCTTCTTTCTGGATGTGGTCTCAGAGCACAAGCTTCCCTTCTGGTGGGACAGTAAGCCAGCAGGACCTGCTCCTCTACAGCGCAGGAGTAGGGCTGCCCAAGATGTTCATCGTGCAAAGGAAATATTCAGAAATCAGGAAGTACCAGAGTTAATATCCTCCACTTAATCCTAATTCTAGTGTGTGGGCACACTACAGGCACACCCACAGGCATTTTTATGACAGAGGCACTAATTATGTATTATGTGATCTTTTTCAGAAAATACCTCAAAGGTGTTTGATGAGCAGGTTCTCTAGCCTTCAATACACTTCCAAAAATACCCTGAGAAAGCTTACTTCATTCTTTTTAATGCTATATTTATCCTCATTCAACATGTTTTCACAGATGTGAACTATTTCCTATGATTTCCATTCAAACAACTTGTTAGTTTCTCTGAAATCATCCATAACTTCTAAAGGAAAACACTAAAATGGTGTCTTAGTGATTAACCCAAAATCTGAAAGCCAAGAAATGTTAAACTTCATGAAGTTGGTGCCACAGAATGTGATAATACAGGACCTGGGCACTGATGATAAAAGCCTGACATGTGCTTGTAAGGTGCTATCTCTTTTTGCTTTCCCATTAGATAGTAAAGGCCTTGTCTTTCTATTTTATCTTAAAAATGCTTCAGACAATTGCAGAACAAACAGTGAGAACAGTCTTTGAAAAAGGATTCATTCTGACAGTGTTTTTAATTCTATAATTTTATTCAGATTTATTAATATCTATTTACCTCAAACATCAGAGGTTTGAAGTTCTTGCTTTCCCTGAAGCTCCCAGTTCACATCTCAAAGACTCTGAAGTGCTCTTCAGCAAAGCAACATGGAAAAAGACTTTACTTCTTTGACAGTTTGATTTTTTAAGTTTACATGAAACAATTTGTTAACACTAAAATTTCTGAATTTCTTCCTATACCAGAAGACTGCTAAGGAATGAGGGAGTCTTTATAAGAGGACATCTTTAGGAGCAAACAAACTCGAAGCAGTTGTTGGAATGCAAGTAAAATCATAGTGAGAGGTCTCTAGTATTCATTTTTCTGCCTTCTTGCCCTCTTCTGTAGAAGAGATGGATCACATCTGCCTTGCTAGGATATAACAGCCCACTCAAAGCATTCCCTTGAAACTATTTTTCCAAGGTCAATGTCAGTATCGGAATTCCAGCAATTCAGCAGCAGAGGGCAGCAGCCACCGGGTTAACAGAACCTATTCTCGTGCCAGGCACTTTGTAATCTGACTTGCTCTTCCCTCCCTCTGCCTCTCCCCACCTACCTGAACGGGCCAAGGGCTTCCAGCTGATCACAGCTCTGGAGCTGCTGCTGGGACAGCAGGGAGGACAGGGAGAGGTGCATACAACGCGGACAAGCACATGAACATGTAAGTGTGGCCAGTTTGGGGGAGGGGGGTGCACAATGGCATCTTTCTGGGGAGGGAACTGAAGGATTAGACCCTTCCAGGAAGAGGAAGGAGTCAAAAGGCCAAACTCATGCTCTGCTTTCCCTCCATTAAACCTCTGCCAGCAGATAGGGTTAAGGAAGAAGGATCTTCCTGGCTGATCTTCTCATGAGATGTGAGCAGTGAGTGTGTTTTGGAGGAATGCTAATAGTCCCATTTCCCAGAGGGAAAGAGGAGGCATCTGCAGAATGAGAAAAAATGAGACCTCCCATGGATCTTCTTCCCCTAAAAGATGCCTAGCTTTTTGCAGGAGAGGGAATCAGGCATGACTGGGTAGAGGCTTGCACTGGAGTCACTGCAGGATTGCTCCCCAGAAAACTGAACTTGAGATCTTCAGACCCTGACCAAATGAACTGGGCAAAGAGCCTAGAGTAGCAATGAACAGAAGTGACCCCCTGGCCCAAAGTCAAAAGGAACCAAACTGATAATTCTGCCTCCCTGCTGTTCTTGCCCCAGTCCTGAGGGATCCACCTCATGACCAGTGGGAACAAGCAGCCATTGCTCAGCCATGCTCACTCATGTTCCTTCAGACTTCTTCCTGGTTTGATGAATCTCCTTGACTGGATCACAGTGCCTTGCTGGTACCTGGGTAGTGCTGATGTCTCCATTTCAGCAGTCCTCCTTGTTCATGAGTGACACAAGACAGAAGCTGGACCTACAACCAGGCCTGCCACATTCGGATTCCACTAGACAGTGCACTTGTGAAGTCTCCTCTGATTTTGGATGACCTAGTTCTGCACTGTGTTATAATTTACTTGCCATGTTCACAGGTACCTCCTTTTTTTTCTGGCATTCTCCCTCTTTTTTGGAGTGATCAGTTCCAGTCCAGTCCCGAGAAAGCTTTTTGGGGAGATTAGATCCCCCAATTATCCCAGGCCATACCCCAACAACAACATCAGCAACTGGGATATCCTCGTTCCAAAAGGCTACGTGGTGAAGCTGACCTTCAGACATTTTGACTTGGAGCCATCGGAGTCTTGCTTCTATGACTATGTTAAGGTATGGGCAATAGATACCTGGGCCAATGACTGGATGGAGATGGGAATCTAGTGGCCACCACATGCAATTACTTTTCACTAGCTCCTGGTCTCCTCTAACTTTTCTCACAGAGGAAAGGGAAGGTGTTAAAGATGGTAATGGGTGGAGCAGGTACTGGCAACTCACGGCTGGGTAATAGTGATGCATGGAGCAGTCTGAATCTCATGAGGCTACAGCGATTTCCCCTTTACCTTGGCAGATCACAGCAGACAAGAAGAACCTAGGTCGATACTGTGGCCAGCTTGGGTCAACCACAGGCAATCACCCTGGAATAAAGGAGTTTGTATCTAAGGGGAACCAGATGCATCTGGCATTTCACTCTGATTTCTCCAATGAAGACCATGGCACCGTCATTCCCTACAGGGGATTTCTGGCCTACTACCAAGCTGTGGGTTAGTAGGGGATACCCTCAACATAAAGAAGGGAGCCCATGTGACTCCAAACAAATTTTCTTCTTGTCAAGCAAATAAAGGGAAGCCTTGAGCAGGATATGGATCTCTATGTACTTTCAGTGTACAGTAAATAGGTTTATCTCTTTCCTCCCCTTATCCCTGCATCTCTTGGTCTCTTCAGATCTAGATGAGTGTGCCCCTAACAATGCTGCTGAGGAAGATGAGAGGCCTCTGTGCCAGCATTTCTGCCACAACTATGTGTCTGGCTACTTCTGTTCTTGCCAGCCTGGCTATCAGCTTCAGAGTGATCAGCACTCTTGCAAAGGTAAATTGAAAGCCTGGATAAACTGAAAGATTGTAAATTGAAAGACTGCAAATTGAACAGTAAATTGAAAGATTGGATAAACTGAGGAGAGTTCCAGGACGGGAGCTCTTCAGCCAGTAAGGGTGGGAGACTTCCAGACTGAAAGGGATGATTTCAGGAGTAATTGACAGGGAAACCAAGGACACGGTCCCCTGTTGTGACATCTACTCTCTTCCTCTCCACTAGTGGAGTGCAGCAGTGAGTTGTTCACAGAGGCATCTGGGTACCTGAGCAGCCCTGAGTACCCCCAGCCCTATCCTGAGGACCTCCGGTGTAACTACAGCATCCGTCTGGAGAAGGGCCTGTCTATCATTCTCAAGTTCTTGGAACCCTTTGAGATTGATGAACACCAGCAAGTCCACTGTCCTTATGACCAGCTCAAGGTACCAGAACTCCAGATTAGCAAACTCTGCTTCCAGCCCTGCTGGCAGGCCTGGACAGAAATGCAAACACCACCACTGGGACAAGAAATCTGGGATCAGTACAAGGAGAATGCTTCAGCACAAAGGACTGAGCTGTTGCGTTGTCCCTCCTTCAGCGCTCTTAATTACCATTGTCCTGAGGTCACAGGCTGCAATATCCCAAAATAGGCCAAAAATATCCTCCTTCTTCCAGTTTTATCTCCCTTTGCTGTAATCTGAGGATTCAATGGGTTAATAGGTCTGATTCCCATGATAAGGGAGAAGCAGAGTTTGTTCTGATCCCTTTGTTCTGATCTGATAGTGCAGACATCAGCAAAGATGGGTCAGACAGCCAGCCCTGTCCACCGTCATAGGCACTGTAGCAAACTCAGTCTGGACTGATATGGGAATACTAGAGCAGAGAGGTATGTAAGTATCTTTCTGTCTCTGATCCATGTTTTCATTGACAGATCCAAGTGCAAGGGAAAGAGATTGGTGAATTCTGTGGCAAGGCATCACCTGGCAACATCGAAACCAACAGCAATGAGGTGGATATACTCTTCTTCACTGATGAGTCAGGGTTCAGCCGTGGCTGGAAGATCCACTACACCTCAGAGAGTAAGAAGTTTCTTTCCCAGAGGCTAGTGTAGCCTGCCTATGCCATTTGTTAATACCCATTCACTTCATCACACTCTCTAACAGGAGTCCGGTGCCCACAGCCCATGCCACGGGATCAGTTTACCATCATCAGAGACCTGCAGCCTATGTATCAATTTCAGGACTATTTCATTGTCAGCTGCAAGACTGGATATAACCTGATGAAGGTGAGATCCCTTGTCCTCTCCCTTCAGCTACATTCTGGCTTCTCTTCAGTTTGTGTAAGTCTTTCATCTTTCAGTAAAGCCTTCTTTGAAGAGTTCACTCCTGGCAGCCTCTTTCAATGTCTGTTTTTCCTTGCTTCTGTAGGCTTTCTTCCAGTATCCATTTCTTTCCTAGCCCCCTCCCTTATGCATCCCCTGTCTCACACAGGAGCAAGCCCTGGTAGAAGACAGAAGAACAAAGATCCCAAGAAATACTGGGGAGCAATAATTTCTCTTTGGAAGGCTATGAAATCAGATATGAAGCAGAAAATTTACTTGCCTCCCTTGCCATCCTATTCCCAGGACTGGGTACAGCCACAGTCTTGTCACATTTTAAAGTTTGATGGCTGCTGCTGTCTTGACCTGCTATGAAGAATTTGTAGCCTATGGCAAACACAGAATGGCGGGAAGGCAGCAAGGGGTGAGGCCAGGATATGGAAAGGAGAGCAGAGGGGAAACTGAATAGCAATGGAATGATGGGCAGATAGGATAATATTTTGATGTGGGGAAGGGAAAGTCAGGTTGTATATAGCCAATGATGATGCTTTTCTCTCCTGTGCAGGGCAACCAGAAGCTGCTGTCTTTCACTGCTGTCTGCCAGGATGATGGGACATGGCATCAATCAATGCCCCGCTGTGAAAGTGAGTGAACTGAGAACTGGGATTATGTCCCTGCCCTGGGTTATCCCTCCAAGAACAGGTGGGAATTTCATCTTCTATGACTCAATTTGTCTGGTTGGAAGGACCTATGGAGTTCATCTAGTCCAATTGCCCACTGTTGACTTGTGTTACCTGTGCATGCTCCAGCAAAATCTTAAATGTTTTTCTTCCCTTACAAAAATACATAGAATATCATTAATATTGATACAATGCTGTAACATCTAAAAGCAAAAGATATCCAGTTTGGGACCAGTTTTGGAACTATCTCTCTCCACCAGCTGTACTAGCTGGTCCTCTCCATCCTTCACATCATGGCCACCATCCAAGTTCAGCCTATATCTACAGTCAATAAGTCTGTCTTTGATTCATCTCCTTGTTCTTTTTTCCTTTTTTGTAGTTGTGAACTGTGGCAACCCTACAGAACTGGCCAACGGGGCATTCAGTTATGTTAACAAACCTGCAAGCAACAGCTACCAGTCAGTGATCACATATCAGTGCAATGAGCCATACTACCACATAGTCACCAGAAAAGGAGGTGGTGAGTCTTAATCCCACACAGATATTGAAATCTGTGCATGAAAAGCCCTCTCAGATCTCCAGACAGAATCACCCCAGTCTCCATTCCTCAGGCTTGAGGCTCTTGCTTTCCTCAGTGAGGGCTCTCCAGTCTTTCCGTAGCTCTGCCGTGCAGGTCCTGAGGCCTATTCCCTCAGCCTATTCCTGCCCTGCTTTGTTTCCAGAATCCTTCATGCCCCTCTTCCAGGCATTCCTTAAACATTTATGGAAGGTTTTATTCTTGCATCTGTAGTCATGATTCATTCTTTTCCAGTGGATTTCACTCTTTCACTGAAATCTGGGGCACAATATCCTGGATTCACCAAAATTCTGAAACCTGAGGAACTGATCATACAAACCTAAGATAGTACAGATGATACACTAAATCAACTCACACTCCACTCCAGTGTAATATGTTCTTCACCCTGTTTAGAATGTTGTCCAGCACTAGAGACATCTGGGGGCTAAATAATATACACACAGATAAATCTATTTTTATGTAGCAGGTCAGAAATTTAAGGGAACGTTCAAAACCATTCATTTGCCTTCTGTTTGCACCTGAGCTTTGATTTGATGATACAGGAACTTTGTTTACAAGAACAGTATAAAGAGTTCCTGATTTCCTTGCCCTGGCTACTCATTTAGCCTCCACCAAAAAAATGTAGGATTTTAACCTGAATCAGTTCCTGGATATGGGTGCCAGCACAGACAATTGTGTGGCATGCCTAAGAGAAGTAACACACTATGGTATTGGGTCCAGGAACAAGCAGCTGAGAGTGAGCAGATACAGGAGTACTTTAAGTTGGTACTACTGTCGAATTTGCCTATCCTTGCATCTGAGTTAAACTCCTTGTCAAAGAGTCAGAGCTCTATCTTATCAGAAAGAATCAAGAGCAAGTAAGTATCAGCACCAGGGTGTGTAAAATTCTGATGGGGAGGTGACTGTGATTTAGTCAATGTTCAAAGCGAACAGCAAACAGTTTATTGAGAGCGTTTAATAAAGCGTAAGATAAGTTGTGTAGAAACTATTTTTAGTCGCTAGCATTTGATATACTATACAAACTTTCTAAGAAAAGCAAGAACATTAGAGGTATTGGGATTTGTGTTGAGAGGTGACATGCATGTTAGCTGAGCTGCAATACAGCTTCAGAAATTTATACTGAACATGTCCAGTAACTGCTTCATCTTATTCCTGTTTCTGGAACTAGTCAAGTTGTCCTGCTCTCTGCAAACTGCAGAGATCAGAGAGTTGAATATAAGTTCCTTATTTCTTCTCTCCCTTCTTTTAGCTAAATAAGGTCAAACAGTGCTCTGTGAGCATGTGGACTGAATGAAGTTAGACTGCTCTCAGCTGTCTCCTTAGGCTTTTCTTCCATAGAAGCAGTGCCTGAACTTTACAATTCTTCACCTGGAACTGAGATGCTTAGAGATGAGCATGCTATCCCAGAGGGAAACATCTCAGACTGTACTGCAAAGGGCTTTTCCTGGGAAAGGGTGCCTTTACAATGGAAGGGCTGAGTGCGGTATGTGGGATACCCTGGAAAGAGGTACCCCTTCTTTCTACCCACCCCACATCTGCAGGCCTGGTTCTCATTCACTTCCTGTCTCATCTTCCAGACAGATTCACCTGCTCTCCGGAGGGAATCTGGGTGGATCAAGATGGCCAGGTGAAGATTCCTATCTGTTTGCCAGGTCAGTAAAACACTCTGACTTTGTCTGGTACTTAGCAATCCACGCTGGGAGTTAGTACAAAGCAGAGAGGACATGCAGAGAAGAAGGTGAAGAAATAATATTTTTAATAGTGTCACTGAGGGAGGACAGGGAAATCCATCCAGGAAGGTGAAAATAACATCAAGTTAAACAGCAAGAGATGGTGTAGGAAGGAGAGAGACCAGCCAGTGTAAGAGAGGGTGTGACAATCTCCTTGCCTCTCTCTGCAGTGTGTGGGAAGCCGGTCAATCCTGTTACTGAAGTTCAGCGGATCTTGGGTGGCAGGTCAGCAAAGAGTGGCAGCTTCCCTTGGCAGGCTCTGACTGGCATCCATGGACGTGGAGGTGGCGCACTCCTGGGCGATCGCTGGATCTTGACTGCTGCCCACACCATCTTCCCCAAAGGTGCAGGAGGGAGCAATAAAAGCCTGGACCAGGTGGCAGAGGAGACTAACATTTTCCTTGGCCACACAGAGGTAGAAGAGCTCCACAAGATGGGTAACCACCCTGTACGCAGGATCTTTATCCATCCAGATTACAGCCCTAAAGATGAGTACAACTTCAATGGAGACATTGCACTGCTGGAGCTGAAATACCCAGTAACACTGGGCCCTACCATTCTGCCCATCTGTCTCCCAGATACTACCAACACAACGTTCTACATGGATGGGCACATGGGCTATGTGAGTGGCTTTGGTGTGGAAAAAAACTTTATTTCAAATCATTTGAAGTATGTGAACTTGCCAGCGGTTGCTCGGGAGAAGTGTCAGAGATGGCTAGATAGTTTGAACAGAGAAACACCTATGGTTTTCTCTGAGAACATGTTCTGTGCTGGCTCCCTCATAGTCAAAAAGGATACCTGCCAGGGGGACAGCGGGAGTGTCTTCACAGTGCTAGATACAGCAAATGGTCGCTGGGTGGCTACAGGTATTGTTTCTTGGGGTATTGGCTGTGCCCAAGGTTACGGTTTCTACACCAAGGTCCTCAACTATTTGGACTGGATCAAAGGGATAATAAGGGAGGACAGACTCTGAATGTTGCTGTCCTATTAGCTGAAGAATCACTGATATCATAGGTTTCCAGACACAGCAAATCCTGTCTGAAGCTCTTGATGATGTCATAAAGGCTTTTCAAACACACAGACCATGTCAGCTTCATCATGAACGCTTCTGAAAGCCACCACGTTGTTTGATGAATTCTTGGTGACATCATCAAAACTTGCCAAAGCTGCTGTCCCATTGGCTAAAGCCTTTGTGGACATTCTAATTCTTTCAAATGCAATCTTACTATTGGATGTAGCTTTAATAGTATCAGCAAATCTCATGACATCCAACATGCTATTGTCTGAAGTGCTGATATCATAAGGCTACTGCAGTCTACTTTCCTGTAACGTGGGAAGCCTGCAGTACAGCAGACCTTCTTGAAGGATGTAGTACTTTGTGCTGAGTACAGTATGCGTATGCCTGTTGGCATCAGTGAGATTCTATCAATATTAAAATCATTGCTATAGAAACCAAATGTGTTATGTTTTTCCGTTTCTGTTTTTAATAACTACTAAATATTCCCCACCACCAAAAGCAACTTACAGACTGTATCTATACAGGGATCACTTTACCTACTACTAAAGTGTTTCCTGGTCTATAATGGCCATACGGCAGTTGCTCAACTGTCACAAAATTACTATTAGAAAGATTAACCACTCTGAAACTCTATATGACTTCAAGGGGTGGGAGAGGGGAGCAAAAATAAATTGTCTGTGCGAAGCCATTTCCAAATATAAGGAAGAGATCTTCTCAAAGACCAGGGATAAAGTCCGGAGAAAGAAAGACTTTCTCTTGCTGGAGGAGGATCAGGTTAGGGAATACTTAAGCAAACTGGACATACACAAGTCCATGGGCCCTGATAGGATACACCCAGGAGTGCTGAGGGAGCTGGAGGATGTCATCGCTAGGCTACTCTCAATCATTTTTGAAAGATCGTGGCGATCAGGAGAGGTACCTGAGGACTGGAAGAAAGCAAATGTCACGCCAATCTTCCAAAAGGGTAAGAAGGAAGACCCAGGGAACTACAGGCTGGTCAGCCTCACCTCGATCCCTGGAGGGAAGGCGGTGGAGCAACTAATGCTGGATACCATTTCCAAGCACATGCAGGACAAGAAGGTGATCGGGAGTAGTCAGCATGGATTCACTAAGGGGAAATGATGCTTCACCAACCTGATAGCCTTCTCTGATGGAATTGCTGGCTGGGTCAATGAGGGGACAGCAGTGGATGTTGTCTACCTTGACTTCAGCAAGGCTTTTGACACTGTCTCCCATAACATCCTCATAGGTAAGCTCAGGAAGTATGGGCTGGAGCAGACAGGGAAGTGGATTGAGAACTGGCTGAATGGCGGAGCTCAGAGGGTTGTGATCAATGGCACAAAGTCTAGTTGGAGGCCAGTAACTAGCAGTGTACCCCAGGGGTCAATACTGGGTCCAGTCTTGTTCAACTTCTTCATCAATGACCTGGATGAAGGGACAGAGTGCACCCTCAGCAAGTTTGCTGATGATACAAGACTGGGAGGAGTGGCAGATACACCAGAGGGCTGTGCTGCCATCCAGAGGGACCTCGACAGGCATGTGCAGCCAGGAACCTTATGAAGTTCAACAAAGGGAAATGCAGAGTCCTGCACCTAGGGAGGAATAACCCCATGCACCAGTACAGGCTGGGGACTAACCTGCTGGAAAGCAGCTCCACAGAGAAGGACCTGGGAGCCCTGGTGGACAGCAAGTTTGACCATGAGCCAGCAATTTGTCCTTGTGGCCAAGAAGGCCAATGGTATCCTGCACTGCATTAGGACTAGCTTTGCCAGCAGGTTGAGGGAGGTGATCCTTCCCCTCTATTCAGCCCTGGTGAGACCGCATCTGGAGTACTGTGTCTGGTTCTGGGCTCCCCAATACAAGAGACATGGAGCTACTGGAGCGAGTCCAGCAAAGGGCTACTAAGATGATTAAGCAACTGGAGTATCTCTCATATGAGGAAAGGTTGAGAGAGCTGGGATTGTTTAGCCTTAGAGAAAGAAGAGAAGAGAAAGCTTGGGGGTGGGGGGGAAGGGGGGGAATCTTATCAGTGTGTATAAATACCTAAAGGGAGGCTGTAAAGAAGATGGAGCCATCTCAGTGGTGCCCAGTGACAGGACAAGAGGCAATGGGCACAAACTGAAACACAGGAAGTTCTGTTTGAACATAAGGAAAAACTTCTTTACAGTGAGGGTGACTGAGCACTGTAACAGATTGCCCAGAGAGGTTATGGAGTCTCCATCCTTGGAGATATTCAAAACCTGATTGGATATGGTCCTAGGCAAAGTGCTATAGGTGACCATGCTTGAGCAGGGGGGGTGGACTAGATGATCTCCAGAGATTCTCAACCATTCTGTGATCTGTGAAAAATAAAAAACATTCAATATCCACTAGGTCACAGTTCCTCCAGAATGTAGTATATAGTTACTAGCTCAACAACAAAATAACAGTTTGCATGTTATACATGCTTAGGAATTGAAGGTCCTTGAGCTGAGTGCAGGAACCTATATGAAATCTCCCAAGCGCTACACTGACCCTCCTCACGGTTTTATAGACTCACAGAAAAATTTAGGCTGGAAGAACCTCTGATGACAGCAGGTCTAACTTCAAACCTTAAGGACCTTGCCTAGGCAAGTTCTGAAGATCTCCAAGGATGGAGATTACCCAGCCTTCTGGGGCACCTGTTCCAGTGCTGAAACACCCCCAGAGAGAAGAAAATCCTTATGTCCAATTGGAAATAACCTTATTGTAATTTGTGCTTGTTGTCTCTTGTCCTTCTGCTGTTCACCTCTTCAAAGAATCTGACTTTGTCTTCTCCCTAAGCCTCCTTTAGGGAGCTGAAGAGAGCAGTAAGATTCCCCCCTTAGATTTCTTCTTTTCAAGCTGAACAAATGCAGCTCCATCAGCCTTTCTTCATATACCATCTGCATCAGCCCCCTGACCATCTTAGTGGAAAGATATCTATGAGGAATTCAGGACTTGAAGTAGCATTCTGGAGCAGAAGACACCCCTAAAGCATGTCAAGTAATCTCCCATAACACTGCCTTCCCTAATTCAAACAACCTTTATCCAACACAATAAAGTCTGAAAAATAAAGCCCTGAAGGAAGGTGACTGTAAGAAGTCTGAAGAGGTCTCTTCTGCTCAGCTTGATTCAGAGGTCTGAAATCCTTATTGCTGGTAATGGTTGATCACTGAGATGCAACCAGCTCAGAAGAACCTCAAAAAATACTCCTAGGTAGAGAGGTGAGGTACCACAACTTACAGCTTAACAAAGCCTTGGAGCTGGCAGCACAGTGGGTCGTTATGTGATTGGACACTTGATTAGGGAGTTTCAAGGAGAACTAGCTCTAGTTTGAAAAGAAAGGCAATTTGCACATGATAAGCAGATTTGGACATTCTTTAATGCTGTTAGATATTCTGAATGATACAAGAAATACAGAAGTCAGAAGCCAGGCTCTGAACCTACCCTGGGAATCAACAATTATTGTCTCTTGTCTTCATTAATATGTCTCTGTCAGGTGGAGCATGACTACGTTTTCTCCAAGTGGGAAAAGATGGGATAGAAAAAATGAGAGGAAGCAGAAGGGGCCTCTTTATTTAGAATAGTATCTTCCTCTTCTGCTGCTATGAGTGGAGGAAGAAAGAGAAATTCCATTCCCAGATAACAACAGTGGGAGAGACTGATATATATTTCCTGACTCTCCACTCAGCACAGAGACAATGACTTTGTTGGCTTGTTATACACAAAAAGTGAACAGGATCACAGTCAGCCTTCCTACCTTAACATATGACCCTCACATTTAGGAAGAGTGGCAGTACTTAAGGGAGAAAGAGCTAATCCTGCCATGTTTCTGGATCCTCATGCCTGCTCATTGTCTCTGTAATCCAGTCCAAATAACGCACTACTTTGGTGTAAAGACCAAAGGTACCACATCTTGGTCCCCAGGAGATCAGCCCAGCCACATAGTACCGGCTATCATCAAGGGGATCTTGGATGGCATAAGCCCCACCACTATCCCCCTTACAGCTGTCCTTGCCACCACCAGCACAGATCATATTGTCAGTGAATCGGTAAGCACTGGAATCAGCAGAGCCCTCCGGCTTAACAGAACGGCAGTCATCCATGTCCACCACAGGAATCTGGGCCTTCCAAAGATAAATAGGCAGTCTTCCTCTCTCTCTCTGGCCCCAACCAGCAATATAGCCCAGAGTCCCTTCTCGCAGCTCGTATTCAAGTGATTTACCAGGAAGACAGAGAGGTGAGATGTTTGGGCCCATCTTCACAGGTTCCCTCAGCTTCAGTAGTGCAATGTCATTATCAAAATCAGTCCTAGTTTCTGCAGGCTGCTTCTTCCAATCAGGGTGGATGAATGAACACTCTGGAACCAGCAGTTTGGCCTCCCGGAGCAAGGATTCTCCACCAACATTGATTACACCAGCATACATGGTGGGCTTGTCATATCCCTCCAGCACATGAGCTGCAGTCATTACCCATCTTTCAGAGATGAGTACCCCACCCCCTCGTGGATATTCAAAATAGACCTGCCAGGGAAAGTTGCCCTTTTCTGCACGGGTTCCTCCAAAAATCTTTGCTGTCTCCTGGATGGGTTTACTGGGCACCCCACAGACTAGGAAGAAAAGAAAAAAGAAGGAACCAGATGGGAGAACTAGTAAGTACACTTACAAGTAGGAAGTTCTTTGGTGCTACTAAAAAGCCCATAGTGCCCTCCTTCCTGTCTCCTGTAAATCTTCTTTGGCTCTGAGTAATTTATATTCTGCATCCCAGGGTTTGCAGCTAATGTTTACAGAAAATTTCAAGAAAATTCAAGCAAAAACACTGTCAACATTCAATATAGGCTGAAAATACCCATTTTCAAATCTTGTTCTGGAAAGAAAGCAGAACATTCACAACTGCTGTCACCCAACCAGCACTGGGTATGTCAAAGCTCACAGCTTCATCCCATTCTACTTAGCATGTCTGCTTTGCTGGATATGTCCTGTAGGCAAAGGGATTGTCTTTGAAAGAACATCTGTTTAAGTTCTTAGAAATCTGACACTACTATATAAAAGCATTTCTGTCTGAACTCCAGATCGTTTCAGGTTAAGTGTTCTGGTTTGTATTTATTTGTCATTGATGTTTTACCAGTTTTCCGCCCCATTCTTTCAGTATGTAGAATCTTAAGCAGCGAGTTAATGAAGATCTTATCTGTGAGTCTCACAGATGCAGAGATGCTGTATGATCTTTGAGTAAAAACGTTCTATAAGTTTTTGCAAAATAAGACCTTAAGGGCAAAAATTAGGTTGATCATTCTGACATAACTAGGAAATTGATTTCTTTTCACATTGCTTGGTTTGCATTGAACCCCTAGTCATATAGGCCGGAGATTAAAGAATTATAGCTACTTATAAATGAGATAGATAGTCTTTGTTAAATAATTTCAGGGAATAATAAAAAGATTTATGCTGGAAGGGACTTCTGGCTGTCTCCAGTCATCCCTATCTGCCCTTCCCCCTGCTTTCCTAACTGCAAAGCTAGATCAGGTTGCTCAGGGCCTTGTCCAGGTGACTTCAGAGCATCTGCAAGGATGGTGACTCCTCAGCCTCCCTGCACACTTGTTCCAGTGCTCTGAGGGAACATTTTTCCTTAAACATAGTCTGAATTTCCTTTGTTGCAGCTAGTGCCCATTGCCTTTTATCCTTTGGTTGCATCCCTCTGAGAAAAGTCTGGCTTTATCTTCTTTTTAATTCCCTTTAAGGTAGTAAATTCCCATAGCTTCATCTTTTTATTTGCTTTCTAATGGTTTTGTGCAGTGGTGTAGCCCAAGTCACTGGCTGGGCTGGCCTTTAAGAGAGCTGAACCATTCTCAGCTAGGTCTAGTACTGTAAAAGGCCAGTGAAGAGTTGGGGGATTGGAATACTGAACAGGCATGGCATACCAGTAGCCCTAGGGATGCTGCCTCCTAAGAGTGGAGCGGTAAGCTGAGCAGCCTGCAAAATACGTAAGATTTAAAGTGCTTTGTATCAGCTGGAAATTAAGATTCAGCCATAACTACTTGCAGTCAGGAGCAGGAGTAGTACCCACCCACTTCCTTTCTCAGTGTCCCTTAAGTACACACAGTGAAGAGGTGATTAAAAGGTTCTGAACAGGGATATTCCTTGAGTTGTCAGACCCAGTAAGTGTGGCTGAATACTGAATCACACATGCTCCTTAAGAGCTGAGGCTATAACTTCCAGTGAGAGTGGGGAAAGTTCTTTCCCTATAGCCCTGCACCTGTAGTGCCCAGTGGACAGCTGAACCCAGGAGGAATTTGAAG
The DNA here is from genome assembly GCF_003343035.1 of Apteryx rowi. Lineage (NCBI taxonomy): Eukaryota > Metazoa > Chordata > Aves > Apterygiformes > Apterygidae > Apteryx > Apteryx rowi. The sequence goes on from NW_020450778.1 coordinate 479,532, forward strand.
AGAAGCTACAGCTCTCAGTGTAGCTTGGGAAGGACTGAAGAAGGAAAGGTCCAGTACGACATTGTTGGATATCTCTTTTGATCTGCCAGGGGTTTTTTGCTATCTGCAAAGCAGACAGAGATCTAAAGTCCTGAACAACTTGAGAATATGCACATCTGAAGATGGGGAAACTGGTGCAGAAGCACACACCAACACTTGAAGAGGTCCTGTTATATCAGACATCCTGTCGAGTTGCCTACCTTTCTCACCAGTTTCTTTCTGCTGTCTCCACTGATCTTTCTTAGGAGCTCACAGCTTTCAGAAATACCCTGTCCAGTATGATTCAGACTACATAGAAGGAATCAGCTGTTATTTCAGGCCTAACAGTTTAAAAACAGAGAAATGAAAGAGGCAGTGGTCTTCACACACCACAAGCGTACATACACAGGTTTTGGTAGTACCTGGGACACATTTTGGTAGCTCTGTTCCCATCTCTTCACTGACCCATAGTCCACTGGCTGAGCACTGATAAACCGCTTGGAAAACACAAGAGAAAAGAGTGCCATAAAGATATGCTCAAGATCAAGAGAGGATAAGTAGCATTACTGTATAAGTTGATGTATTGACCTTCTCATGTCCAAAGCAAGCACAGCTTGGTAAACATTGCCAAGATCCCCCCAGAAGTCCATAACTCCACTAGGGTACTTCCGCCCCTGTTTTGGAGGGATGTCATCTAATAGGTCTCTTAAGTTCTTTACTTCTCCACCAGAAATGTGTGCCAGATGTGACAAAAATCTCCATGGTTCATATAGCTGGGAACTGGAGAGAGGGCTTGCTAATACATTTAAGATCAACAGCCCAAGTACATTATGGACATTATGACAGTGCATTAAACAAAAATGCAACACAAAGCTACTGGCTGCAACTCCACACCAACAGGAACCTTTTCCCAGGCTTAACCTGTAGGGATATGATCTCAGCCCCAGGATGATGCCAGTACCTTTTCTTAAGCTTTTGATTAAAGGAATGTATTTGTGTAGCACAGGCAATGCCTACCTTCACCTTTGGTTTTTAGAGTGTAGTAAGGCGTATCACAGAGATAGCGGAAAACAGCTTTATACAGAGGCTCATGAGGTTCAGAGATGTATATGGCTTGGCCATTGTCAATAGGGATAGGTTCACCACAGTTCACAGCTGTAGAAAAGAAACAGAAATGATCAAACATGATTAAAGGGCCATCCCCACCCATCCATTTTTTTTCTGTCAAGTGGGGAACCATTCAGCTCCTCTGGTCCCTGTGTGGTCATCAGTGCTTACTTCCTCTGTCCCTTCAGTGTGCTCACATCCCAGTTCTCACCTTCCTCTTAGTCTGGAGATAGAGTGGGTCTAGAGCATAAAGACTCCATTCCAGACTGCTTCCCTCCATACAGGGATGGGTCACTTACGAACACAGCTGAAGTGAGAGTTGCTCCATTCACCATTGTCCTGACAGCTGGAGTGAAAAGTCATTAGGCTGTCTCGTTGCTAGGGAAAAGAACACATGACCCGTGTCAGTCACTGACAATGAAACATATCTGAAATAGGCACTCCAGTGGAGGGTCCTCAAAGTGCTGTAGTTGGTGGAAGAAACTCCCACTTTTTACAGCTGTGGTGAAAACTTTGAGCCACAAAGGTGCTTGAAGCATCTGGTAAGAAATAGCAGCAGGATGCAGCTGACAGTGTGTGTGCTTTTGTGTGTAACTTACCCTCACAATTTCATAGCCTTCCACACAGGTCACCTTCACATTGTCCTTGAAGATATACTTGTCCTTCTTTGGGTCAAGAACAGAGTTGGGGATGACACTCTGGGGACAGGTTATGGCTTTGGAGAGAAAGGAGAACATCAGTAATTAAATGGTGTGAGATTTACTCTCCTTCCAGCTCCCAATTTCTCTCTCCCCACTCATTATTTTCACCAGTCAACAGGCATCCTCTGTTTAGCCAATAGACCCTTAGCTGTGTCTAGCAAACCTAGCAACTGTGAACATGTTAACATCCTGTTGTACCATGAATCTGACCTCCTGGGACAAACCCTCTCCCTGACTCAGCAGCCAAGAAAATGCTTTCCCAAGTGTTTACTCACGATTCCCATGGTAGCGTATTTTCCAGCCTTTGCGCTGTACTATGTGGTCTGTTTGGAAGATTATGTCAAGAATGTTGTTCCTAGTTTTGATTTCTGGAGGACCTGGGAATTTGCTGCCACAATAGGGACCAAAACGCTGTTCTCCAGAGACAAGCTGGGAAAAAAACAAGAAGAAATGAGAAATACTGATTGGAATCAATAGAGAGAGATTCCCAAGAACTTTAAAAGGCAGCATAGTTGAAATTAAGGTTAAGCAGTCAGAGAATCTTCTGAATATGAGAGGATTGAGGGAGACCCAGAGCATCCTGACTCCCCTCCCTAAGTCCCAGACATACTGTTAAACTGTCGTGGCAGCGCCCTTTTGAGTCAGCCGGTTCCACATCGAAGTCCCCACTGTGTATGGTCAACGCCACAAAGTAGCCTGGCCTCAGAACCACTCGGTACTCACACTGTGAGTTCTCTGGATACTGATTGGGATAGTTGGGGCTGGTGATCTCTCCTGATGGCTCAGTAAAGGCATTTCCACTGCAGTTCACTAGGATTGAGGAAGAAACACAGGTAAGACTCAGAAAGGAACTTATTCATGTGTGAAGCAGATAAACATCCCCTCTTCCATTACATTTCCAGTCTCCCCAGTCATCTGGATTAACCATGTCACAATATGGCATGTTTCATAGAAACTGAAACCAGGGCCACCATCCAATTTGCCAGGGTCCTTAACTCCCAGTGGCCTGAGCAATGGTACCTCTGGCCCATCCTTTGGAAGGCAACTTCCTGGAGTCCTCAGTACTAGGGGACAGCTTCAGCACATCATTAATTTTGCTGTCTTGCTTAATTTCTCCTAGCGTTCTCTCTTTCTCCCTCCATCTTTTCTCTTACCTTCTACCTGTGATTTAGGCCCCTCTCGCTCATGCTCAGGTCCTCATGTTATACCCCTTTCAACATGCCCCATTTGTGACTTTGCCATTTTCTGATTCAAGTCAAGCAGCCCCTTGGCCATTTTGGAATCTTCTTTGAAGTGCCCTGTTTTTTCAGGGATTAGAAGATTCACAGCTAGCAGTATGCTAGGAAGGTCTCCATCACAGTCTTCAGGGAATGTTATTTAATAGTTTCTTAGTTATCTTGACACAAAAAATAAGAACACCTTAATGGAAATCCCCAAAGTCACGATCTACTGCCAGTTCAGATTTTGCACTGAGATGCATTTTCTGTCACTACAGGTTCAAAGGGTTGATAGAGGAGGTCTTCCGAGGACAATATCCCAACTCAGCCTAAATTAGCTTTTGATGTTGACCACAATGTGTGTAGGTCTCTTACCTCCACATGTTCTCTTATCCTCATAAAGGAAATAATCTGGTGGACAGGTACAGAAGTAACCACCGATATAGTTATTGCAGTAATGACTGCAAGGTTCCTCCACAAAATCTGTGCACTCATCCAAGTCTGCAAGTGTGAAAAGAAAAGATGAGTCAGCCAAGAAGAGGAGAGGGCCCTGAGGGCAGGATAAAGATTGGAAAGTGAAGCAAACACTAGCAGACAACAAGAAAAAGAGATCTTTATGGCAGCATTTAGACTGGTAATACTGGAAAGCAGTTCTGCCTGCTGGGATCTCTTTTAAATAAGGTATTCTTGCAATGAAACCCCTCCTGTTAGCTTTCCTCCCACTCCTAGTCCCAGACACCACAGAGATTCAGAGAAGGCTGTTCTAGACTTACCCACTGCAACATAGTAGGCTGCAAAACCAGTGAAATGTTCCTCATTGGAAAAATCAGATTGGAAGGTCATAGTCAGGATGTTATAAGGGACATGAAATTCCTCCACAATCGGGGAACCAGGGACACGAGGTTTCTTTCGCCCACAGAGCAGGCCTTCAACATGGACACCAGACAGGATCTGCAGAAGGATGCAGAGAGGTCTTATCTCACTGCTGGTATATGTGTAATTATCAGTATTCGATTCCTTCAGCTTACAATCAATATTTGATTCCTTCAGGTTACAAGTGGCCAACCAGTGACTTCAAAGTTGTGTGCATTTCTCGAGACATTCAGATAAATCTCCCAGGGCACAGCTATGTCACATAGCTGGCAGGAGGGGCCATTCTCATACCAAAGTCGCTGTGTGATCCACAAAGCTAATCAAGGGTGGCAGACAGCCAGCAGGGACTGCTGAGACCCTACAGCTGAATAGAGCCCATGGAGAACCAGTCTCTTGCCATTTGTAAGATGCTTGAGGAGTGTTCCCTCTTATTGACATCCCAGCTCTGAAATACCTGTCTTAATTTTTCAGATGCAAATTAATCCAGAAAGTTTTCTGTTAACATTCTTTCCTGAGGCCCATTTGTACAAAAAATTAACACTGCAGTTAAGGCTGTGAAACAGATCCCTGATGGTCTGCAGAGCAGTCTATCATCAGTTTGTTGCAAAAAGACATGTTATTACAGCTCCTGCTAAAGTATATCCATCTTATAAACCCACCTTGGTCTTTCTCCAAATTCTTCTTTTGGTGCTGCACCTGATCTTATTGCTCCTTTTCACACATAGCCATTGCAGGATAGGCTAGTCTTGTTTCTTTCTCTTTGCATAGAAATGCTTGATCTTTAGTGCTTTGTAAGACAACATGGTGCAGACCTACTGGGGCTCTAAGTTTTAAGAAAATTGTGGTGCACAGCTCAGGACAACAGACCACTGCACTTTATCTCAGCACCCACTTGATTTCTTGATTGTTTTTAACTCTCAAAATTTCCAGTCAATTTCTGATTGCATTAAATTGTCTATGTCCACTTATGGATTAACTCTAACAGAATAATTTCAGGGACAGAAAATCGATGCCCTTTCTAAGAAAATGGTCCTTTTATACACATGATTCACTGGTTAAGAATATGCCTGGCAATAGGGACGTGTTAGCAATGGTGAGGAAGGCTCTTCCTATGAATGTAAGATAAACATGGGGACGGGAGCATAGATGGGACACTCAGTTGGCAGACAATGTTCATGTGGTTACAAAGCAAAATTCAAATCAATTTAACCACTATTAGAGCAGATATGCTAAATCATTTTGGCTTGTTGAGGCTCAGAACAGAAAGGATGTATCTCTTCTTCCAACCCTGAGCCTTGTACGCAGCTTTGCTGTTCTGCCCTCTACCCCATTTTCTTGTCTTTTTCTCACATGAGGATGGATGGGGAACAGTACCTTCACAGAATCATATTCGCAGTTCTGCGATGGTTCAAGATCCAGATGTGTGAAATAAAGGTGAATGCCATGTCCTGGGGGAACCTGGATTTCCCAGGACTCCTGCACATCATTGGGATACACCTGAGGATAATTGGGGGACAAGATCTCACCATACATGGAGGCTGCATCAGCCCAGACAGGAAGACAGAAGAAGACAAGGCACCTGAGAAAAGAGGAAGGAAGATGACATTGCAGAGAACTCTGCCTGCATATGCACACAGTTCCTAGGGAGAAGTTTGGTGTTTAGCTGTATGTAGTATGTAGTGCAGCTCCTGGCCTTTGGAGTTTGATGCCCAAGGCTGTGGCTGTGTGGGGCTGGTCTTTCTCCTGTAGCCTTTCACAAGAAGGGATGCAATCTCAGTCCTGTTCTCTGCTCTACTCTCCAGCCCTCTAGAAGCTGGGAATGCTGCAGGAGCTGAACAGGGGAGTCTTAAACACTATTCCCTACTTCATTTCCTTGCTTTGGAGGAGGCTTGTTCTGTAGGCACATTCAGATTTGAGAACTAGTACAATATTACAGGAAAGGCACCTAACTGATAAAATGAAATTATTAACAAACCAGAATTACCCTTGGAGATTCAATAACTCACCACATCTGGAAAAAGCTGATCTTCCTTTCTGAAAACTGCCAGGAACTGGACTTTGGAGTTACGGTCTGGGACAAAAACAGTGTGATTGGTTAATGTTGTCTGTGCTTCTGTGTGTGTGGTAGGCAGGTCAAAGATCTTAATATCCCAACTTGTGGAGAATATGCCAATGATTTGCCTCAAAAGCAAGTTTTATATCATCATTTCTTCCTGCATACAGCAACCCCAAGCATCAAGGAGAGATGTTGAGCTCAGTACTGACAAAATGGGGAGATGTCACTAGGACCCCCCTTCTCCCCTTATATCCATCAGTGTCCCCAACACCATGCTGATGCATTCCCTTTCATAGCAAATTAAGATAGCACTCCCCCTGCCAAGATAACCAATTCACTCCTCCCAGCACCCCAAAAATTATGCTAAGACCCTGGGGTTGGGGGAATGCATGTCCTACCCCTTTTAGCTGTCACACACAGAGCAATGCTCACAAATGTTTTCCTTGCCCATTTCTAATGTTTGCAATATTTACCTTCTCTCCCTAGTTTGTGTCTGGTTTTCTTCTCCCTTTCGTTCTCTTTCTCTTTCTCTTTTTCTTTTTTGTTCCTGTTCACACCCCTCAAACATATCCAAGCCTGAGATCTAGGGAAGACAGCTCTAATTTGCAATACTGCAGCACCCCCTATCTGTGGGATGTAGCTTTCCAGCCTTCCTGTTCAGAAGAGATACTTCTGCTTACCAGCATTCGACAAAAGGGAATTTCCAGAACCAGTTGCACAATTCTGTTGGCTCAGGTTGCATGGGGGAGTACGCAGATCTGGTCTATATTAGGGATTTTCGGGAAATCAGATGACTTTTGGGAAAAGGGAGGAGAACGGACTTTTTGGCTGCCTCCCCTCTCTCTCTCTTTCCCCTCCCCTTCTAAAATTATGAACAAAGTTCAAAAGATGTTGAAAAGGAAAGTACACATGACTACTAGTCTAATTCTTTCACATGGAAAAATGTTCGATCATCCACTTCAGAGACCACTTTGATGGAATCCACTTTGTGAATGCAACCTGGATGTCTACAGTGCTGCTACCATTCCTCCTCATCTTATGCCTCAGAGACCCTTTTCTGAAAAAAAGAAAAGAAAAGAAAAGAAAGTAGCCAATTCAATGTTGTGCCTATCTGAGGTTACCAACAAGAGAACAAGTTAGAGTTCTTTTTTTTTGCTATTTTTTGTTACGTGGACACTCCTATAAATAAGAATTTGACTAAGAACTCATAACCTTCTATAACAAGTTATTAAGTGAACTTTATGTAAGAACAACTAACTGTTCATCAGACTTAGCCCTGGACCAAGTTAGATCTAAGACCCTCAAGGAAAGGAGTTTCAAGATGTGTACCAGGTAGGACTCTTCATCCAGCCAATGCCCCCAAGCCAAGACCAAATACTTCAGTACAAGCAAAAAGACCCATCAGTAATACTTCAGAAAACTCCTCCTGCTCCTCACAAGCCAGCTACACTGGGACTGGAATATAAATGAAGATGTAAAACTCCATTGGCACCTCTGCCCTTTACAATCAGCACAGCATGCTCCAGAGCCTGTTTTGGCTAGGAAAAGTGATTCAAGTTTCAACAGGCCATAGGCAAAGTGTGTTAGCAAAGCTCAGCTGAAAGACTCCTTTATATTGTCAAGGCAGAGAAACACCTACAGATGAATCATAACTGACTTCATTGTAGTCAGAATAAAGGTTTTTACTTGAAGAATATACCTTGTCTGTTTTCTTTGTCAAACTGAGAATGGGTAGAGAGAGAAAAAAAGTGTGTCATCTCACACTCTCTGATGCTTCTTGGGAGCATGGCATGATGTTTCTAACTGGAATTTTGAAAGTAAAGAAAACAGATTGATGAAAGATATAGGACAGATCATGGGGAGATATCTCCTCCTCTGAACAGGGCAAAGTAAAGACTCTTCCAGTGACTTTTCAAGTTGGAATCCCATTTTGGGCATGCCAGAAGTAAAATGAGTGGGTGCTGATATATTGTGCATGTCATTTCATCACAATGGAATTGTGTATTTCCTTATAAACTTGATTCAACCGGCCTGTAGAAGTGGTCAATTAATATGTTTGTGAATATTAATAATTCTTTAGAAGACATCTACCTATTAATTAAGAAAAAAATGCTGAAGTTGGTTAAATAAAAAGGTAGATGCATTTTATATAGGCATATATTTGTATAATGCTAATTATTTATGCAGAAGACCAATCATATTGACATATATATTTACATCAAGTAAACATACAGTATTTGTCTTCATCTGCCTACATCCATATTGTTTTAATAAATTCATAAGATGAAAGAGCTAGGTAATAGATTTTACAATTTACTGAAACGATGTACAGGAAATATATTAAAATAATAATTTAAAGGAGGCAAAATCATGCAATTAAGGTTAATAAATGATATAATTAAGGCTGCCAATGCAATATAATTCTGATCTGAGGCACATGCATTCTGTTAAATTCCTTAATTACATGACCACATATTACTTTTCCCAAAGTGCCCCTGCTTCCTTCATTGTATAAGACAAACCTTTTCTTAAGATAAGTCAGAACTGTGTAGCTGTAACCTTTCCACCAGCTGTTATGAAGAGCAGTAATGTTCAGGTTTTCATAAAATTACCATCTAAAACAGGTTTGACTGGCTTGACTTCCCCCAGAAAGCTGGTGGGGGGGATCTTTTTCTGAGTTCTGAAGAAAAGCCACACTTTCCCTTTGGAAACACTGAGTCAGTGCATATAGAAAAGGGAACAATTATTAAAAGAGGCAACAACATTAACTAGGTGAAAGCCATCAGCAGGGAATTAGGGGTATGTAAACAGCAAGTGAAAACATCTGCTCCACCAGGACCTTGGCAGTAATTTGTCTGTTTCCCTTTCTCCCAATAGGATGATTCAGGGGGTTCCTTTCACACTTCAGTTCCCCGCCTTGCTCTTGTGAATGAGGCCTGTTTTTCTGTCAGTGGTTAATTTTAGAACATGGGTTACCACCAGGAAAGTCTGTCTGTGGACTGCCCCAAAACCACTCTGTATGACACCTCTGCTACTGTACAAGGGGGATTTTCATCACAGTTCATTCATTTCTTTTACTCCCTCCAGCCCTGAAGTCTGAATGCAAAGCTCCCACAACCTCCCAGCAAAACTTGGGACTTCAGACCATTCTACAACATGCAGTGTACCACACTGAGATGTGATGCTCCCTTTTGGCATTCCTTTCCCTGCACCCCTTGCTGTAACTTCAAATGCATATGACTTTTAAGCACAGACAATGCCTCCACAGACAATGCACCACCCTCCTACAAAATACAAGCCTTACAGCATTGTTCACATGCAAGGCCCTTTACCTATGGATGATGGGCTCTGACTCACAAATGGATGTATCTTGTCTTGAGATAATTTGAGTTGATTCTACCATTATATGTCTTCCCAGCCCCATCATCAGAGATTTCCATCCTCATTGTATGCATGGCATCACTAGTCACAAACCACCAGGGACGGTTTAGAGGTTGATCTCTTAGGGTAAAATGTTTCTAATTTTTTTGGTTTATCTTAAAACACAAGGCTCTAAACTGTGGTGACTGAGCAGCGACTGTGAGAGGAAATGAGACATTTCTGCAGCAGGACTAGTAACTTCCAAGAGACAGTTGGACACATGGAAATGAAAAATTGCTAAAGCTTTCTCAAGATAAACCAACTTCATTTGCCAGTCAGAGCAGAGCTGCCATATAGTGCATATTAAGTACAGTTCTGTGACTTCTGCAGCGGTGCCAATAGGATAATGTTCTCCTGCCTGTTTCCCAAAATCTGAAATTAACCAACACCAACGAAAATGTTGACAGTGACATAGATGTTAACCCTGAAACCGACATCTGCTTGTTCCACCTATTCTTCGAGTTACTGAGAGATGGCAGCAGAGATCTGCTCGCCTTCGTTTCCCAGGACAAAACACTTTAGCCTGAAAGACGCTGATGACTCCTGCTCAGTTCTAACAAGAGCTGGAAACTGTGCTGGGAGGTGAGCATTTTCGTAGGAGCAAGGAGAGATTCCCATGATTTGAGTAGCTGATTGCTGTTTTGGGGAACTGGATTGTACCGCTGTCTCTGCCACAGAGATAATATAATGCAATACTGGCCAAGTTCTTCAACTGTTATGTGCTCTGTCTTTTCTAGGCAGTTAGCTAAGAGCTTGGAGTTTGATTTGCAGACATGTTAAACATTCACGGCTACAAAATGGAAGCCAAGGGGAGTTCTGCTACAAACATACATAATGCTGAGCTCCCTCAAAAATTATCATCTGCTGGATGTCTCAGAGTTCATACCCGAAATTAATGAATGCTTCATATGTTGATCAATTTGTGTCCAAATCCTTCCACTATAAACTGGGGATACTAAAACTCTGTAATATTATGGGATAAGGGGTGGAGTCAGTGATGTCTGAAAAACAATCTGACATCACATTTATTTGTACCACAATTTCCATAAAGAAATGATTAATTGTTTTCAAGCATACAATTCCCTCCCCATCTCAAATGTCCGTGAAGTCCTGGTTGCATCTGTCTTTGCTTTGTCCTACTCCCTCTGCTATCCCATTTCTTTATCCCTATTGGATCCAAGTACTTCTACTTATGCTTCTAATGAAAATTCATTTTCATGTCTACCCTAGCTTGTTTTCCCAAGTAGTCACCTTTCTCTCTCCGTACATTTCTTATTAGTTGTGTTTCTTTCTCTGCCCACTCCATGTTCTTTCCTTGTCTTACTGACTTGCAGTTGCGGACTTCAGTTGGATTAAATTCTATCCTGACGCTTGCTTTTCCACTATCTTCCTTCCTGTCAATTTTCAATCCTAAATTCCACCCCCACCCACTCTCCAGTTAGTCACCTTGCCCCTCAGTAACCTACATTTGGCTCTTCTCGCACTGACTGGCATTTGAAACAAGATAAGCTCCTATGATTGCCTGGGAGAAGAGGCACTGGAAAGACAGGTTACAGAGATTCCTGTTTCAGATCCTCACCTCAGAGGAAATGGTCGTACAGGACCTCTTGAACTATCTGGGGTTATGTGCTGCTGTGGTCTGTGGGAAAGCTGCATGAACAACTTGAATATGTTCAATTAAAATGAAATTTGCAGATTTGTTCATCTGAACAGTTCAAATTTAGCAAAGTTACAAGCAATTGAACACAGAACCTTGCAAAGAAAACTGTAAAAGAATCTTAGGAGCAGATGTTGCTACCGAAACCCTTCTCTGACAGTAGTAAATTACAGAATGAAATAAGAAAAGTCTAAATGTTCATATGTACTTTCTTTTGCTATAGATGTGGCTAACTGACCACAAGTTGTATTTAAACACTACAGTATATTTTTGTTTATTTTACAAACAGCAGACATTTCAAATAAGTTACTCTGTAAGCAGGAGTGTTTCATGGGTTTGTTCCCTGAGCTATTCAAGAACATAAATGAACTATACCAGAACTTTATCCAGTCCAGCATACAGTCTCTAGCTCTCCCTTTTGCTGACACCTTATGTCAGAGCTGTGGATGGACTGCTGAGGAGTTCAGGAGGATACCACATGAAAGAGACTGTGGTCCAAAGCCGTTTTTGCTGGCTACAAATGTGGCCTCCAAAACCAGAGGGAGGACACTGCCTTTCCAGAAATGGAAGGGGTCTACTTCTGCCAGGAGACAAGAGTTCTACTTGGGCAAGAGGTTTACCTATGTATGTAGAAAGCTAAAAGCAATGCTGTAACCGCTAGTGGCAAGCTGAACAGAATACAAGTGATCTGAGAAAAGGTAAGGCCTGCCAAGAGTGGCTTGATTTTTGCCAAGTTCCAATCTGACCTTCATAACAAGGCCATTGGCCACAGAGTTGAGTAATGGGAAGGGAAGGGAAGGGAAGGGAAGGAAAGGGAAGGCAAGGCAAGGCAAGGCAAGGCAAGGCAAGGGGAAGACAAAGATGAAGCCAGATGTGGAGATTTAAGGAAGGAATTTAAGAAAGGGGCAAATATGCGGTGATCTCTCTCTGGTATATTCTGCCATTTTCTGGTGATCTAAAGTTCAAGAGACTTACTGAGCCAGAAGTTGTATCTGTTTCTTATTACTTAACTGCCCTCAATGATCTTTCTTACATGAATTTTCTCATCACTTTTTCTTTAATGAAATTATAAGAATGTTCCCTTGTCAGACAACAGCAAAGTCCAGCAGGATAGATTTTAAGAGGTTGTAATCCCAGAAGAAGTGCCAAATCTGTGGGTTAATTTAATTTCATCAGATATGAGAGGAAGATTGAATATGAAGTGGATTCCCTCAGTGACAGTGTCTACAGGCCTTTCTTTCCAATCTGGCTCTCCATTTTCATGAAACTTGTATGAACATGGTACTTTTGAGATGTTCATTCCTTGTCAAATCTGACTAGGAAAAGTACTGCCGGTCAATATGCTCACATAGGCTTCATTTACTTAGGAAACCAAACTAAAAAACATAAACATGGAATTAAGCACAGAAGTGATAGATTGGTATTCAGTTTGTTCTTGAACTTTGCAAAAAGCTTGGTTAACCGTGGCCAATTAGGGTGAACAAATATGGTGTTCTGTAAACTCTGTAAACTCTAACCTGAGTGAGTCAGATACCTCGGAGGGTTTTTAAACCCCTCCTTCTGCAAAATGACCATCTTGGCCTGCCACTCTACATCTTTGCTTTTCTAAGCATGCCTTCAAAGGACTTCTGGAGGTCAAGGTCAAGATCTGCCCTTCTTTATGCATTTCCTTACTGCACTAGTTACTCTTCATTTCCATTTTTCTTAACTTCTGTAGATACACAGAAAGATTTAGGTGGGATGGGACCTGTGGAGGACTCTGCTCCAACTCCCCACTCGCAGCATGGCTAGCTCCAAAGCTAGACCAATTTGCTCAGGGCCTTGTCCAGGTGACTTATGAACACCTCTAAGGATGGAGATTTCTTAGGCTCTCTAAGCACCTGTTCCCACAGTGAACCACTCTTCTGTCCAATTGAAATCTCCTTTGTAGCAGCTTGGGACCATTGTCTCTTGTTTCACTGTGTACCTCTGACAGGAATCTGGTTCAGCCTTCTTTGTAGCCACCCATTATGTTTTCTATCCCAGGTGCAAGATATTGCATTTGTTTGGTTTTTTTGTGAGGTTTCTGTCAGACCGTTCCTTCATTCCTTCCATTCCTTATGTATTCTACTTTCTGCATGCTCTCGATCTGTACTGCCCATTGTACTGGGAAAATTGCTTTTTTCCAAGACTACTTCCTCTTCCTCCTCCAGATCTCTACCTTTGTCACTATGCAAACCACGGGCAGGAAATGGAAGACACAAGAAAAAAAACACATCATTTAAAGTAAAATTGATGCTTGTCAAGGCCTGTGTCCAGCACATGATCCCAGGCCACAACCACGTAACAACCTCATTGTCATAACTGCACCTAAGATAGAAGAATCTTATGCACCACTGCAGGCTGGGAACCAACTGGCTAAATAGCAGTTCTGCAGAAAAGGACCTCAGGATTCTGGCTGACTGCAAGTTGTACATTAGCCAGCAGTGCACCCTTGCAGCACTGAAAGCTAACCACATACTGGGCTGCACAAACAAGAGCCAACAGGTTGAGAGAAGTGATTATTCCCCTCTGTACAGCACTGATAAAGTTGTATCTGGCACACTCTGTCCATTAGGGGTTCCTCAGCACAAAAGAAATGTGAACAAACTGGAAAGAGTCCAGTGGAGGACCACTAGAGAGGTCAGCGGTCTGGAGCACATGATGTGCATGGAGAGGCAGAGGAATTTGGGTTTGTTCAGCCTGGAAAAGAGAAGGGCTACGGAGAATCTAATAGCAGTAAATCTCCCTGATTTTTAGCCTGGTTTCTTAAGTAAATGAGGCCTATGTGATTGTCAGTCTCCTTCCCAGTCAGATTGACAAGGAGTGGGGTCTAATAGCTGCTGCTGCTGTCAAAAGGGTGGTTATAAAGAGAATGGAGCCAGAGTCTTACAGCAGCACTGCAGAAGGACAGGAGGCAACGGGCATAACTTCGCAACATAAAAAATTTTGAATATACATCTGGAAAAAATACTTTCCCTCAAGGGTGTTGGAGCACTGGTACAGGTGACTGAAGAGGCTGGGAAATCTCCACCCTTGGAGAGGTTCAGAACTTGCCTGAACAAGGCCCTGAGCAATCTGATCTAGCTTCAGAGTCAGCCCAGCTGAGTAGGGGGTTGGACTAGAGATCTCCAAAGGTCTCTTCTCATCAAAACCTTTCTGTGAGTCTATGATTGCCTCTCCAGCTAACTTTGGACAACCTTGCCCACCTGAATGACATAGCAGCAAAATAATAACACAGATAAGGGGAAGAGTATCACATCAACTGCAGCTGAACAACCAAAGCTTTGCTGGGGAGGAGAACTTAAGGTAAGAAATGCACACACGGATGTTCGCATGAAGGGAATCACCTAGGAGAAAGTCCTCCAAAGGATGAGTCATTGCTGTAGAAAAGACTGGGTAGATAGAGCCACTCAGGGACTACAAAGATTTGGGTGCCCAGCATACAGGGCAATGGATAGTTCCTGTCATAACACCTGGTATGTGCTGGGAGAGAAGTGAGTCCCTTAGGGCCACAGGAGCCAAGGAGTGACAGTTTGACTCAAGGAGTCACCCGGGCTGCCCGATCCAGCCCGTTGCCGCAGGTACGCTGAGTTGGCGGTGGTCGGGAGGCTCCTGAGCACGTCTTGCCTATGCATGAGGCGCTCGCCGCTAACGCAACCCTGCCCCGCGCGCACGACCGTTAGTCTCGCACCACCCTCTCCGCTTGCCTCGTGCCCGCGAGTAACCCCTGCCCCGCCCACTCCTCCTACCCCTCCCCTGCCCGGCTCTCTCCTGTCCCGGCACAGCCAATGGTGAGGCGGGCTCCGCCTCGCGGTCCCGGCCCCGCCCCCTCCGGCCCGCCTGAGCCCGGCCCACAGAAGAGCTTTCTCCAATCATTGGCTAAAAGGGACACCCCGCGGCACCACCCACTCGCGGGGTAACCTTTGCTTTAGTGAGCGCAGGGCCCTGCCCCGCTGCCATAAACTGACCAATAGGAGGCGCCTCGGGGGCGTGGTCGGCCTGGCGCAGCCAATGGGCGCGCAGGGGGACGAAAGCGGTGCGGGGGCCGCGGGGGCTGGTGCCGTTGCCGGGTTCGAGGAGCAGCCGGCCGGCGGGGCGGCCGGTGGAGAAGATGGCGGTGGCGGGGTCCGGCTGGGGCCTGGCCCAGGTGGCGGAGGCACTGGGCTCGTCTGAGCAGGCGCTGCGCCTCATCATGTCCATCCTGATGGGTAAGGGAGGGCAGAGGGCGCAGCGGTCAGGGGTGAAAGGTCTGGCGCCCCGGGCAGAGCTTCCCCACTCCCGGCCAGGGAGCACCGCGCCGTTCCGGAAGGGTGGGCTAGGGCAGGCCGGTGCCGGTGCCGGCGCGGGGCCTGGGCCGGGCAGCGGCCGCGCCGTGCCCTCGCGGAGCCACACCTATGTCTGCGCCGCCGGGCCGGGCCACGTGTGCGCGCGCGGAGCCGGCGGTGCGAGCGCTCCCGCGCGCCGCCTGGGACCCGGGGTCACGTGCGCCCCGCCCCGGCTGGGGGCCGCGCGGCGGCGGGAGGCGAGGGGGTGCGTCCGGCTGCCTTGTCAGACCCCCGTGCCGCGGGGCCGGGGAGCGAGTCCAAGAAGGATCTCGCAACAGCCTTCGATCTGGAAATCCGTGGTGGCACTTCATCCTGCCGGTGGAGGAGGTGGAAACGCTGCAGTGGGCAGGAGGGATAACCTGCTACGAAGCTGCACAGAAGAACCTGTGGCTTTCCCCAGAGGAAGAACGGGGTGCAGTATTTGCAGATCGCATTTGAAAGGTGTATGTAAACCTTGCATCTTTCACTGAGAAGGGAAGCCGTAATTTTGAGACCTATAGATCCAGTCACTGTGCTGCTCCAGTATAGTGCAGGCTTTCTGCAAGCTGTGAAATGAAGTCTGTGTTTTGGGGACTGTTTGGGACATAACAACTTTGTTTACAGTTGTTCTGATGTCTTTTGTGCAAGTGCCGGATACTGTATATGCATCAAATCCTATGTGAGCATATGCGCTTGGAGGTATGTATGCTTAGGAATCTCCATAAGCTCTCTGAGATGTGGCCCTGTCCAGCTGTAGGGTGATCTCTGCCAAGAGACAGTATGAGTGTCTACAGTAATAATGGAGCTATGTAGGAGTGACATACCATCACAGGGACTGCCAGGTAGGGTGGGTAAAGCCTGCTAGCGAGTGGTGGCTAGAAGTACTGGGATGTTACCCGGTGCTCCACCTGAGGTGAAATTAGTGTTGCAAAATGCATAGTTCCTATGCATATCTAACTGTGAGATAGTTAAAGTCACATGTAAAATGGCTGAGGCGCTGGAGTTGTGATGTGGGCTAATAATTGGGGTTTTCTGAGCTCCCAAAACATTAATTCAAATGTATATATTGTGCTGTCTGCAAAAATCTCTGCCAATGTCCATGAAACTGATTTTTGAAAACTTGATGGTATAGTCACTTAGCAGAAAGGAAATACAGGCTTTTCTCTGAAACTAAGAATACGTGTGAAGGCGTACAGTTGCTACCATGTGATCTGTCTAAATAAAGTTGCCTTGGCTAACTAAAAGCATAATTTTTAAAGAAAAAAGAGATGGAAGAAAAGTTGGGTCACTCTCTAACCTTGGTCTAGACCAGACTTTTTTTTGTTTAGTTTAATCCACTAGGCATAAATTCCAAATGAATTGGAACATTCTTCACTTAGAGAGTGGATATAGGGGATTGAACTGATTGTCATTTTGGATTTAACTTAGAGATTAGTTAAACCAAATGTATTTCATAAAGAAAAATTAAATAACATGAAACATCTACAAGACATGTGCATAAGGCAGCGTGAGTTAATCTAATAGCTCCCCACAGCTGAACAGGGAAAGTCCTGCCTTCTTTTCTCCCATATCTGTCTCTGGTACTCTAATCATGAGCTGATTCAGTTTACTTGCCTGGCAGAAATCTAAACCAGAAAAAACAGATAGTTTACTCGTGGGTTAGTCAACTGAACCAACCAAGCGACTAGTCTAACAAGAGCTGATGCAGAAAGGGGTTGGAAAGTGCAAGGGGAGGCAGACATTTACTATAGAGTGTCAGATGCATTTGCAGAACACACCTCGGACATATTCTCAGAGTTCCTTCTTTCTTTTGTAAACAGTAAGCTGCAATGTGATACTGGAAGGCCCTTTGTGCTGCCTGGTGTCCTTATGGGGGAGCATAATCGCTTCTTCAAAATGAACAGCAGATAATTACCATCTTAATGATAAGAAGAGATGCCTAATTCAGTCAGCTCTGACCCAAGTCTGTAATTCTTGGGTATCGTTACACTCCATATGCAGTGCTGACATCAAGTCACTGAGATGGCATGTTCTCCCTTCCTGATACAGACCACTGTAGCTGTTTTGCAAAAAGTCTTATTGAGTCTTTACAGTTTGTATTAAATAGTCTTGGGATCAGGGACGGAGACTGTAGTTTGGTACTCTTGCGTGTAGATTTAACCCACTCAGGCAGAGGGGATTGGCTCCAGGTTTCATGGTTAATGGATAGATAGTAAAGCATTATACTATTACATTAAAAGGGCGTGCCAAGCACCACTCTAAAGCAACATGAGAGGAGGGCAAGAAGAGTTCCCTAACTTGGCAGTGGCAATTAAAAAAAAAAAGCTTATTTAATTGCAGCTTAGCTTACAATCCTTCTAATGTGACTGAGAGCCCTTACCTGTGCCTGTTGGTAATGCAGCTTGTACTGATGACCACTTCATAGGATGGAATAAGGTATAAATGAAAGACAGAAATTGCTAGAAGCTGAAAATTGTATTAGGACAGGCAGGGTGCTTCTCCATTACTTCCTCCACTGCAGGTGTTTTCAAAGATCCACGAAGAAAGTTATAGTTGGCTGCATCTAATACTACTGAATTATTTCAGAGGAAGACACAATGAGGATGAGGTAGCATAGTGTGTTCCAAAGCTGGATTTAAAAGTTGGTGCTTGTTCCTCCCTCTGTGGTACAGTTCATCTATACTATGCATTTTTTCTGCTAAAACTGTTTGCAGGGCTCCACTGTTCAGTAGATCACCAGAAACTGTTAAAAATAGCTCTCTAAAAAGGGGAAGAATGGTAAAGGACTTTGGACTTCTTATATTAATTTCCGCACAAAGCTGCATTGTCGTTGAAAAAAATAGTCTGAGTGAACTCTCTTGCTTTAGAATAAGAGTATTCACTTAGTTATGATCTGAAATAACCAAAAGATGTGATTTAAAACTGTTAACAGTCTGCCACTACTGGAAAAAAAAAGTTTAAGATGGGGCAGAACAAGAGAAAGAGAAGGAGGAAGGAAGAGCAATGAAGAACAGAAGAGTAGTCCTAAAGGGCAGCACGTTTTCTCAGTGAAAAAATGAAGACTATTATGAAGAAAATTACGGGGATTTTATTCACAGCTTTATATTTAAATCAAAGCGACAATTTTTGTACATCTTGTAATTTTGAAGCAAAGAATACAACTAGAATAAAGCCCATTACTCAGATTGTACAAGATTAAAAGCAAACTTCAGACCTCTCATATAGTGAAAATTTGCATAAACAACCTTTGAAGCAATTAGTCTGTAATTAGGCAATGTTATCAACAGCAGTAATACTTAAAGCATGGATCTGGATCCTTTTTATTTTAAAACTCTGGTGTGTCTAGTATATTAATGTCTGTCAATCATATGAAACTGTCTTTTGAGAGATGTACTCTGCCTTATATTCTTCAGTATTAATATCAAGGCCTAGTGTTCCCTTAGGAGAAAATATGTCTCTAGGTCATCATGGAAGACTACAATGGTCTTGGATCCCTACCTACAGAGTTACTTTCTGGTTGTTGGAGTGAGCAGCCTAGACTAATGCTGTCATTGCTCCTTGGAGGACAAAGGGAGGGAGCCCCTCCAACTATGGGAAGGAGAAAAGAGGGTTTCTGAGTTGCTGCTCTCACGCCTCTGTGAAAGGAGGTAGATTTCTTTCCTTCTGTCACCATTCATGTGTAAGCCAGGATACAGAAGGCCCTGCAGCACTGTATATCTAGGGTTTAGGTTGATCTTATTCCCTGTCTGACTAACTGTAAAAGAAAGAATGATCCCAAAGAATTAAAGGTGTTTAGCAGGCCATGCTATTATACAGTGGCTTGCAAGCTACCTGGCATGTTCTCCTGCAAAGTGGCAGGGGGCGACATACTGTTTACAGCCCTGAGCCAGAACTGACCCTGCTGATCTGCCCAGACCTGGCCAGGAGCAGCATCTGGGAAGTGTTCCCTAATGTACATGCATAACAGTAACCTGCAGAAATTAACACTGTCCTTACTGAATAGGTGCCAGATACCAGCTGACTTGTTTGCACATGGGTCTTATCCCTTCCTCTTCCACTCCCCAGCGATATTTGACATCCTTTGCTTCCTCTTGCTCTCTGCATCTTTAAGATTTTTAACCTCAGAGAAATTCACCCAGTGATCACTTGTCCCAGATCAACTTCCTAGCTGGCCAGCCGAGCAAGAACCTTACCAAAGGTGAGGCAGACAACTAGTTTCAATTGATAAGAGGTAGAAGAAGAAGGGGTAAGAGGCAACACTGCCCTGTCACAGCTGCTAAAATCAGTCCACTCAGAGAGCACTCCTTTCTGTGCTGCCTCTTTTTTTCAATTCCTAACTTCGAATATATTTTATTCCTTAAAAAAAAAAGTTAAATTGGAGAGCTGTGTAATGCTTCATACAATGTCTACATTAACAAGTAACAGGGCACAATAGGAGAGCAGATGATATGTTGTGTGCAGTACCTGATGTCCTCACTGCATGACTTGCAGGGATTTATTTTGGACTTGCTCTAGTCTGGTCCTATGGACTGAGTGCTCGTTATTAGCTGGAGCCTGTTTTCAGTCCAGTTTCATCTGAAAGGAATCCTGTTCACATGCTCTGAGACAGCTCTGCTATTTAAACTAAAGCACAGTAAGTGGATTTCAAAAGCATACACCTGAGCTGAATTATATACTCATTTACATGCACCCAATGTTAAACAAGGTGTGGGATTTCACTTAATCTTGTGGCAAGCAATCTTATAGACAGAAAAAAAGAACACCTTTGAAGTCAAAATACTGGGTAAGGCTTTCATTTGAACATGTCTTCCCTTTGTCCCATTCCTTTTAGTTTTAGCATTCTTATAAGGAAATGCAGACTATTGGTGTGCTAGATTTTAATAAAGGTGGAGCTAACTGATTAGCAGAAGGGAAGGAGAAAAAGTTGAAGTCTGATCTAATCTCTTGAAGATAAAATGAAACTAACACATAGAAAAGGGGAAATAAAGGGAACAGAGATACAAAGAAGGTTTCTGCTGCCCTTATTTGTAGCTTTATTTCTGGAAAAAGACAGGTGTCTTAATCACTCATTCCAGAATATGGCAAACTTAACAACATTGTTTTTCTTGGATTTGGTAGAAATTTCCTTCTACCTAATCCAGCCTCTTGATCATTTACTTCTTTGCTCTTTTAGATTGTTTTCTTGGACAACCTGGTCATTGTGCAGCAATCCATTACTCTTCCAAATGGGTGACAAAGAAGCAACCTTTCACTCAGGTTCCAGGGTTCTCTTAAGCAGAGGTTGTCCTCTTGTTCCCTTAAAATAAGGGAGGAATTTATCATCAAAGGCATGTCACAGCTAATTTGTCCCTTTTACATTGATTGCTAATTACATTCTGTAAAGAGTCTGTCTAGAGCTAAAAATCAGCTTTGTGCACAGATCACTTTTAAACTTCATGGTGCATAGAAAAGGAGAATTACCTCTTGAGAAGGTTGTCTTCTGTTTCCTCCAGGAGTATTCCAACCTGTTTCCTGTCTCAGTCACCTCTGCCTCTTCCTGAAAAAGCTGTAGAAGATGAATTTGGCAGACTGGAATCTGGTACGCAGGGTCTCTCAGCATCAAGAACAGGGATTCTATTCCTGTTGGGTTTGAATAGCAAAAGAAAAGCAACATGGCATCCTGAATCTGACATATCTAAATATGACAGCAAGCTTTCCAGATGGCAACATTAACTTCAAAAACTGCCTTCCTGCTTTCACTGTGCTAATTCATGCTATTGCAAGGACACTTTAGTGGGATGGGAGTACTGCTGTTGTTAATAGTAAGAATAGCTAATTGTTTAATAGCCAGTTTTTGAGCACTCAAAAATACATGGTCTGAATTATCCTATTGTGGATTCACTGATATTCAGTATTCACTTCATTGATATTCAGTATTCACTACCCTCTGGGAGTTGTATCTGCAGTATAGAATGGGACCTCTAAAACTGAGAACATGCTGTGTGCAACAAAACTGTAACTAAAGTGCAGTCCAGAGTGCCAACAAGTTGCTCTGATATCATAAAAACATGTGACTTTTGAACCTGAACAGCACCTATATCATACAAGACCGAGACTTAGATTTCTTGGTTTCTAAAAATATATTCTCTGTGCATGTTAGTAGTTCTCCAATTGCAAAGGCTCTCCCTAATTTGTTTAGAGCAGTATTTCCCAAAGGGTGATACAGTCTCCTGGGGGGAGTTAAAAAGAAGTAAGCATAACAAGTGAAATAGGTCTTTTTATTAAAGAGTAGGAACACTGGTTGGGGATGAGGGGAAAATGGATAAAATTTATTACTTTTAGAAATTTGATGTACACTATTGTAGACAGAACTAAATTTTGACTGAGTACTGAGATGGCTGGAGCCAAAAGAACAAAATTTTTTTTCTGCTGAAATTAGAGTATTTTGCAAGATTGCACTGATTTTTGAGAGTGGAAGATCCTTGAAAATATTATTTTAAAACCATATGTTTCAACAAAGTTGCACTTTGTCTATATTTCTGATCTGATTTTCTTTCCCCATGCTCAAAAGGGGGAAAAATATTTCCATGGTAAACCTCAATATTTTAACTTTTGATCCAAACTGATGGAAAGTCCAAACTAAGTTTCTTAGCACTTTCCCTTTTACAAAGCTGTTGCCAGTTGTTAAAATGTTTATTAAACTTCAAGTGGTGTCTACCTCGCAAGGAAATTAAAATTAAAAAGAAAAAAATAGAGAGATTTCTGTCTATATGTTTCTGGGTATGAGGCTGGCAGGCAATACTTTTTTTTTTTTTTTTTTTTTTCATAATCATGTGAAATGTTCAAATTTCTTGAATCACTCTTGTATTCTCAGGGTGTTAGTGTGATGAACTCTCTTTGACAGTTACTTCTTTCCTCCTCAGATGGTATTCAGGAATAGCAGAAGAGCATACATCTGATTCTAGTGCCAAAGGACCAAGACCATTGGGTAGGGGAACAGGGTGAATCAGGGCAAAATAGCTGGTGAGCCTTGGACAAGGGCTTAAGGGGTGAGAGAGAGGAGCAAAGAAACAGGTACTAAGAACAGAGGAGTAGTAAGGCTGAGACTGGAAGCAACTGGGGAAGTAGGGTGGAACTGTGAGCCAGCTAAAGGAAAGAATGACAAGGCTGTGTAAAGAGCTTGAGCGGAGCAGGAAGGAAAAGGAAGGGTTTGGATAAGGCTTTTTATACAGGAATTTGGAACTGTTTTTGCAGGAGGGAAGAGGGAGATTGAATACAAATCCAGGAGCAAGATTGCCAGCTTTTATGGGGAAGGAGTTATGGAATGTGGAGCCTGGCTGGTCATTGAGATGGAGAAAGAGGCCTAGAGAGTGGAGACAGGTGCAGGGTGCAAAAGTGGAAAGGAGCAGGAAAGAGATATGCCAAGAGGCTGAGGAAATGGGGAGAAGCAGTTCAGATTCTAGAAGAAACAGGTATACATCTGGGCTCAGTAGACCATGCTGCCTTCCAGGATCTTGAATGGAGCCCAAAGCTCTCAAATTCTGTCACTCCTTTCCGAGGGATTTGCGGGGAAGGAAAGGACCGTAAAATGGCTCCTCCAGTCACCCCTCAGCACATTAGCTTTGCCAGATTGTGATGCATATATTTTACCTAATATAACAAAATTCTTCATTCCCTCTCATAGTAGTGACTAGATTTGGCCTTACTTATTGGAAAGGTTCCATCTGTCAACCATTTCCTGGCAAAACCTGCATTTCATCCCCTTTTATTAATGTTCAATACAAGAGATGACTACCTACTGCTACTGTTATTCCATTACTTCCATTCAGGTAGCAGAGATTTCACAGAATCACAGAATGGTTGAGGTTGGAAGGGACCTCTGGAGATCATCTAGTCCAACCCCCCTGCTCAAGCAGGGTCACCTAGAGCACATTGCACAGGATCGCATCCAGGCGGGTTTTGAATATCTCCAGAGAAGGAGACTCCACAACCTCTCTGGGCAACCTGTTCCAGTGCTCTGTCACCCTCACAGTAAAGAAGTTTTTCCTCATATTCAGATGGAACTTCCTGTGTTTCAGTTTGTGCCCGTTGCCTCATGTCCTGTTGCTGGGCACCACTGAAAAGAGTCTGGCTCCATCCTCTTGACACCCTCCCTTAAGATATTTGTACACATTGATAAAATCCCCCCTCAGCCTTCTCTCCTCCAGGCTAAACAGGCGCAGCTCTCTCAGTCTTTCCTCATAAGAGAGATGCTCCAGTCCCCTAATCATCTTTGTAGCCCTTCACTGGACTTGCTCAAGTAGTTCCATGTCTCTCTTGTACTGGGGAGCCCAGAACTGAACACACTACTCCAGATGTGGCCTCACCAGGGCTGAGGAGAGGGAGAGGATCCCCTCCCTCGACCTGCTGGCAACACTCTTCCTAAGGCACCCCAGGATACCATTGGCCTTCTTGGCCACAAGGCACATTGCTGGCTCATGGTCAACTTGTTGTCCACCAGGACTCCCAGGTCCTTCTCCACAGAGCTGCTTTCCAGCAGATCAACCCCCAGCCTGTCCTGCTGCAGGGCCCTATTCCTCCCTAGGTGCAGGACTCTGCAATTGCCTTTGTTGAACTTCAGGAGGTTCCTGCCTGCTCATCTCGCCAGCCCCCTCTGACCGGCAGCACGGCTCTCTGCTGCATCAGCCACTCCTCCCCGGTTTGTATCATCAGCAAACTTGCCGAGGAGGCACTCTGTCCCTTCATCCAGGTCACTGATGAAGAAGTTGAGCAAGACTGGACCCAGGACTGACCCCTGGCGCAGCGACACTAGCTACAGGCCTCCACCTAGACTCTCCACATCAGTGGAGCACAACCCTCTGAGCTCTGCCAGCCAGCCAGTTCTCAAGCCACCTCACCGGCCACTCATCTAACCCACACTTCCTGAGCTTACCTATGAGGATGTTACAGGAGACAGTGTGGAAAGCCTTCCTGAAGTCAAGGTCGACAACATCCACTGCTCTCGCCTCATCTACCCAGGCAGTCATTCCAGCATAGAAGGCTATCAGATTGGTTAAGCATCATTTCTCCTCGGGGAAGGCACACTGACCACTCCTGCTCGCCTTCTGGTCCGCCACAGCCTTAGAGATGGCCCCCAGGACGAGCTGCTCCATCACCTTTCGAGGGATGGAGGTGAGCCTGACTGGCCTGTAGTTCCCTGGGTGCTCCTTCTTGCCCTTTTTGAAGAGTGGGGTGACGCTGGCTTTCTTCCGGTCCTCAGGCACCTCTCCTGTTCTCCAGGACCTTGCAAAGATGATGGAGAGTGGCCTAGCAATAACATCTGCCAGCTCCCTCAGCACTCGTGGGTGCATCCCAGCGGGGCCCATGGATTTGTGGGTGTCAGGTTTCACTAAATGATCTCTAACCCCATCCTCCTCAACCAAGGGGAAGTCTTCCTTTCTCCAGACTTTCTCTCTTGCCTCCAGCGTCTGAGAGTCCTGAGGGCTGGCCTGAGCAGGAAAGACTGAAGCAAAGAAGACATTAAGTAACTCTGCCTTCTCTGCATCCTTCGTCACCAGGGCACCCACCCCATTCAGCAGCAGGCCCACATTTTCTCTAGTCTTCCTTTTGCTACTGATGTATTTGAAGCAGCCCTTCTTGTCCTTGACATCTCTTGCCAGATTTAATTCCAGACGGGCCTTAGCCTTCCTCGTCACATCCCTGCATACTCTGACAACGTTCCTATATTCCTCCCAAGTGGCCTGTCCCCCTTTCCACTTTCTCTATACTTCCTTCTTCCGTTTGAGTTTTGCCAGGAGCTTCTTGCTCATGCAAGCAGGTCTCCTGCCTCCTTTGCTTGACTTCTTACTCATAGGGATGCTCCGATCTTGAGCTTGCAGGAAGTGATGCTTGAATATTAACCAGCTCTCTTGGACTCCCCTTCCTTCTAGGGCCCTAACCCATGGGATTCCTCCAAGTAGGTCCCTGAAGAGGCCAAAGTTTGCTCTGCTGAAGTCCAGGGTTGCGATCCTGCTTATTGCCCTGCCTCCTCCTCGCAGCATCCTGAACTCCACCATCTCGTGGTCACTGCCCCCAAGGCTGCCCCCGACCTTCACATCTTCGGCCAGTCCTTCTCTGTTTGTTAGTACGAGGTGCAGCAGCACACCTCTCCTCGCTGGCTCCTCCACCACCTGTGTCAAAAAGTTATCACCAGTGCTCTGCAGGAACTTCCTGGACTGTTTGTGCCTAGCTGTGTTGTGTCTCCAGCAGCTATCAGACTGGTTGAAGTCCCCCATGAGAACCAGCGCCCGTGATTGTGAGGCTACTTCCAGCTGTCTGTAGAAGGCCTCCGCCACTTCCTCTTCCTGATCAGGTGGCCTGTAGTAAACACCCACCACAGTGTCCCCCATGCTAGCCTGCCCTTTAATCCTTCCCCATAAGCTCTCGACTCGCTCTTCAGCCACCCCTAGGCACAGCTCGATACATTCCAGTTGCTCTCTCACCTAAAGAGCAACTCCACCACCTCGCTTTCCTGGCCTGTCCTTCCTAAAAAGCAGGTAGCCATCTAGGACAGCACTCCAGTCATGTGAACGATCCCACCACGTCTCTATAATTGCATGAGCTCATGATCATGGCCCTGCAACCACACACAGCTCTCTAGTTCTTCCTCTTTAGTCCCCATGCTGCATGCATTGATGTACAGTCATTTCAGAACAGTGATTGAGCATACAGGTTTCCCAGGAGGGATACAAGAGTCTCCTCCGTAGCCACAGCCCATGCTCACTTCCCTGGCTGCACGCACCCACTGGAGGCACCCCGCCTCGAGCCATGTTTTGCCAACTACCTGGTCACTATAACTCTCCCCTTGCCCCACTTTCCTAGTTTACAGTCCTCCTTAGCAGGCTGGCCAACCTGTTGGCATAGACACACGTGCCCCGCTTAGCGAGGTGGATCCCAGTTCTCCCCATCAGTTGTCGATCTTCAAACAGGGTCCCATGCTCATAGAAACCAAAACCCTGTTGCCAACACCAGTGGCACAGCCAGTTGTTAACTTGGAAAGGCCGTCTCCTCCATCCCCCTCACTGGCGGGATTGAGGAGAAGATGACCTGGGCTCCCAGACCCTTGACCACCATCCCCAGAGCTCTGAAATCCTGTTTGATGGTTTCCAGTTTGCCCTTGGTGTCATTAGTGCCCACATGGAAGAGCAGCAGAAGGTAATAGTCTGATGAGTGGACATTTATCCACCTTTATCCACTGCTACAGATTTCAACTAGGCTAATAAGCAGGATGGTATGTGGTGAATTGTTTCCTTTTTAGCAGGACCGATCGTTGGTGGTGGTGGTTTTAAACAAGATGAAAGAACACAAGCTTGCAAAGTCAAACAATTATAAGTTATGAAATGCCAGAATTAAAGCTCCTTCTGCTACCCCAATTCAGCTCCCTTATGCATATGCCTTTAGAAACACTAACTGCATGAACAGACTTAAGACACCCATGAGATGGACAACACTTTCTGTATCAATATGTATTAAAACACAATATATTTATTGTTTAATAAGTGGCAGTGTTTATTGCATGCTACGTGGACCTCACCTAGATGACAGAATTTTATTTACTCATGGGATTTTATGTGGCACTTCTCACCATAGTACAAGTGTGCTTCACAAATGTTTAATTCTCACTGGAGCCACAGATGAATAATCTGGGGATATTCCCAAATTAGAGTGGAAGCTAACATGCAGAAAATGCAAGGAAAAAACTCTTTCCACTTATTGTAGCTGCTCAATATGAAATTCTTCTAACTTTGTTTTTTCAAAATATTACATGCGTAATGCCAAGTGGATTTAGTTATAGCTCTGTGTGCCCGATACTTCACAAATCAGATGCAAATCTGAATTAGAATCAAGAATTAGAAAAGAAAGAATAAACTACTGGAGGTCACTTGGGGAAAGTTGGGATTAAAGTTGGTCAGCATCACGTAAGAACTCTGTGGGGGAAGCAGGGATTGAATTCTGGACAGTGTAATGGTGTTAACCATAAAATGTCTTTTTTTTTTTTTAATCTAGCTGCTTGCCATATTCATTGTATTTGTCACAGAAACTGCTTGCCACATTCACTGTATTTGTCACAGAAATTGGAAATGAGTCAGATGGTAGTCCACTAGCCTCTTACACAGCACAAATCTGATTCATGTATTTCAGCATGATCTATCTCACATATTGAATGAGGCCAGAAACTGTAATCATGAAATTTCTTATACTTCAACTTTGGTATAATACTGTTCCTGTTAATATATTTTCTTCTTTATAATATATAGAGTAAGTTGTCTAGCATCTATCCCCAAGATGGAAATCTAAAGCCAGGAATGTATACAGTGATCTGTATCTATGATTTATCTATGTAAAGTGCATTTACCTAGTAACATGTTCAAGAACATTAATTTGGACCATTACAAACATTGCTGCTTGTCTGCACCAATTTACATCTTTTTTTTTTTTTTTCCCCTACTCAGGATATCCTTTTGCTTTGTTCCAGCGCTATTTCCTCTTCCAGAAGGAGACCTACCTCATTCATCTGTACAATGTGTTAACAGGACTCTCAATTGCTTACTTCAATTTTGGTAAGATGGGTTGGGGAAGAGAGAGCTGCCTGGCCCAGGGCTTGCTGGAGTCTGGAAGGACCTGTAATGGGAAGCTGCTGAAACGTCATTTCTACTTTCTCTTTCTCTCTTTCTCTCTCCCCACAGGAATGCAATTCTTTCATTCCCTGCTATGTGTCCTAGTGCAGTTCCTCATACTGAGACTTATGGGTCACACGATCACTGCCGTCTTCACCAGTTTCTTCTTTCAGATGGTAAAATTCTCTTTCTTTTCGCATCTGTTTGTAGAAAAGAGCCCTTTGTTCAGTTTTTCATTTCCCAAAAGCGACTGTGGGTGGAAAAGTGGAGACAGATCAAAAAGTGCTGCAGGAATTAGTCTGAATAATCCACACAATGGTTTCTTTCAGACATACCTTATGGCTGGATATTACTTCACAGCCACGGAGCATTACGACATCAAGTGGACAATGCCACACTGTGTCTTGACTCTAAAGTTGATTGGTGAGTGATTGCTCCTTGCTCCTCTTATGTTCTGCAAGACATGCCTCAAGGAAAAGAGGGCTGATTGTTCAGCCCAACCAGCCCATCACAGGTCTTCACATAGTTGTTTCTCTCCTCTAGGTCTGGCCATTGATTACTATGATGGAGGAAAAGATTCAGTGAGTAAAACCATCTTTCTCCTTCACTCCTTCTTCCCCTTTCCTTGCCATTCCAGTGAGCTAGAGGTCAGAAAATCAAGTTCAAAGGGTGCAATTTAATAAGCTGCATTCATTGTTTGGTAAAAGCCATAGCTGAAAGAGGAGCATCTGTGAGTGTAAGAGGGTACCAAATTCCAGAGTGGAAAGAAGTAATCTGGGACAGAGACAGTAGTGATTACAGTTAGAGAAAAGCTCCTTCAGTGCTGAATCACATCAGAATATTATTCTGTCCCCTTCAAATTCCCCACCATATCCTTCCCTAAAATCCATTGCTTTAGATTTCTGATCCCCAATGCTCTGTACCTTGTGGGTAGTATTCCTTTAACTTGCAGACTACAAGCACTGAATCTCAGTTCCCCTCTTCCTTTCCCTTGTTTAGTCTCATCATATCCTTTGGATAGTTGCTGTTTACCCTTTGTTAGGGTCCTGTTAGTAAAGCAGACCAAACAATGAGAGAAGTCACACAGCACAGCATGTAGGAAAGGACAGAACACTTGTTACAGTCTCTTAATTTTTCTTCAAGTATCTATGTTCCACATCTGCTGTTTGGGGCCTCACCCAGTCTTTAACATCCATGCAATCACTGCTGATTGCAAGAAAACAAAGTTTGGCTGAAATTTTCTAAGGTGAAGTTTCAAATATTTAAAGGCAAAGAATTTACGTAATGTTCTGTCATCAGGCAGTATGGATTCTAGGGCTGTAAGGTCTTGCAATACTCTCCTTGCTATTGCATTCAGTGACTGGTAGAGGTCAGATACACTGCTATTACTCAGCCTACTGTGCTGGAGGGGATGCATGTCAATAGATCCCTTGTTTTGAGCTTATTTGGAAATGGAGATGTGTGCAATTGGTCTCAACTATTGGATCTTGTCACTATTTAAAGCTGTTGGGGACAGAAGGGTGGGGAGAGGAATGGACGTGGAACACACAAAGTGGAAAGTTCCTTATATATGGAGAGTAAGAACGTAGACCATAAAGGAGGTAGGTTGAGAATATAACATCCAGAGCTAGTATGAGATCCCTGGGATGATGTTAATGCCACTCCCTTTGGTACAGGAGTTCCTGACCCCTGAGCAGTCGCGATTTGCTGTCCGGGGAGTTCCTACCTTGCTGGAGGTCTCAGGATTCTCCTATTTCTATGGTGCCTTCATGGTGGGGCCTCAGTTCTCCATGACAGACTATCAGAAACTGGCAAGGGGTGAGATGACTGACGTTCCAGGCCAGAAACCCAATAGGTAATGAGAGACACTTAGCTCCTTACCTTCCTAAGATCCCAGAATACCTCTCACTGAATCATCCACACGTTCCCTGCAGTACAGTGCCTTCTTACTTGGACACTGAAGTACTGTGACCAGAAGTGCTTTAGAAGAGAAAGCAGTTTTTCAAAAGTTGCTCGTAAACTCTCTGCATAATGTCCTAGCGTTGTTCCAGGGCATGAATGTCAACAGCCATTTGGCACCTTCAGTACGGACCCAGTACCAACCTGGTAATGCTAACATTCCAAATGGAGGCATCTGCTGCAGGGGATGTGCTGACTCCCTATCACTATCTCCCCTAACCCCTCATCTCTACTTCTGTTTTCTTAATTATGAGTTTGAAAGTCTCTTTCCAGTGTTTTTCTTTGACCTCCATTTTTTCTTTCTCAGCTTTGTACCTGCTCTCAAGCGCCTGAGTTTGGGCCTGTTATTTCTAGTAACCTATACCTTGTCAAGCCCATACATCTCTGATGAATACCTCATCTCAGATGATTACATGGTATGTATTAATGTGGCAGTTTGGGCTATGGAAGTATTACACTTCTCTGAAGGTCACTGGATCTACAAGAGTGGAAGAATAAAACTCAGTTTTTTAGGTTTGCCTCAATCTAAAAAGAAGAAAAAAATTCAGCAACTACTACTAAGTCTTCCCACAACTAATTTTGCTTTGCTGTCTGTGGATTCCACAAATAAAGAATTAATCTTAGATGTTACTGTTGCTCTTGGAATCCTAACATACATATTTTGTGACCTTTAAAAGACCATCCCTCTAACCATTACATGCAAAGAACTTTACGACAGTAACTTGCAAGGCTTTTTAAAATCTGAAAGTAAAGGTTCATCTTGCAGACTTTACAAGCTGAGCTATCCTTGAGTACAAGCCAGCTTTAAAAGAACAACTTGATCTCTTGATTTCCTCAACAATGTTATTTTGGGGAGAGGGATGCAGCAACTGACTCTGCAGATTGACTCATTTGAATTAGAAATTAACCAGAATCCTTGTGGTTCTTAGAAAACTCTAACAAGTAATTTTTACTTGCAGATTATCAGTGTTTCTGTGTCTACAAACAAATGAGAGCATAAATTCCAGAAATGATTATGCTAATCCCAAAGTCTTCCCAAAGTAGCTATTTCATTGCAGCCAAATATTACTAAAGGAGGTAAAGTGATGTATGAATCTTCTAAATGTATGAAAACATAAACCAGTAGCTTGGCAATCTGATCCATATAGCAGTCTCAATACATAGATCAGATTAAAATGAAAGACACTGGTAAGATCTCATCTACTCTGTCTCATTATTGCTAGTCAACTCAGTGCTGCTCAAGGCACCTAAATTATTGTCTTCTCCTGAAGTGCTGAAAGTGAGTCTTCCTACCTAGATTGCTGTATTAGCTGCCCTGCATGATCTAAGAAACGTTAGCCTTGAGGGAAACCAACCCTGAGAATTAGTTGGCAATCTTTTTATTCTGTTTCACTCTATCTCTGCAGGAGAAGCCTTTCTGGTTCCGTTGTTTTTACATATTGATCTGGGGCAAAGTTATACTCTACAAATATGTAACCTGCTGGCTTGTTACGGTGAGTCTAGAAGTCCTTTCAGAAATAAAAGACAAAAGAACAAAGGTAGCACCTTTGCAGGTATTTAGTATGCTCTTGGACTTGACACTAAATGAAAATAATTCGAATATCTGTAGATAAATGCAGATCAATTTAGCCTGCTATAAATTAGCAAAGGCTAATTAAATAAATAAAAAGGAGGCAGCTTTTAATCCATTTCTTCCATCTGCAATGGTAAGCACTCTCCACTGAGCAGAGCCCAAGCTTCCCCAATTCAGTCTTCCCAAAAAAGGGTGATGTTTTCTTCTTATCTTTTCTTCTTCTCTATATCTTTTTCCCTAGGAAGGTGTCTGCATCCTTGTTGGTCTGGGGTACAATGGGAAGGATCAGAGTGGAAAGCCTATGTGGGATGCCTGTGCCAACATGAAGGTCTGGCTGTATGAGACAACACCTTTGTTCACAGGGACCATCGCCTCTTTTAACATCAACACCAATGCTTGGGTGGCCCGGTGAGCAGAACAAACTTTTCCACTTCTGTAACATGCCAGTAACTTCTGTTTCAGGTAGAACAAGATACTAGGCTGAGAGGGAATACTAGAGGAAGAATCTGTCAGTTTTCAGTTCTTAGACTCTTCCTTACATTTTGCTCCTGGCTGCTGTCCCTGTTGAAGAAGGTTACCGAGTTGGATAGACCTTTTGATACAATCTAAAATGTCAGTTCTTTAATGCAGGCAAAAAGTTGAAGATGGTAAAAGCAGGGGGGGCTAGTGGGGGCAGAGGTTAGAATGGAACTATAGTGAGCCTTGTGGCCTGCTTAGTTGAACAGACACAGACTCTTCTAAAAGCTGGTTCCTACATTGTGCCTTTTGATTCATGACTATGCAATGACTTGACTGGGTTTTAGTTCAGCCTTTGCTGGGATACACACCTGAACTGTAAAATATCTTCCTTTCTGTGCGTTGTCAGACAACCATCTCTCCCTATTAGCTGGGACTTCTTTAAGACAAAGGCTGAGGTACATTTTTCCCTGGTAAGAGGAGCTTTGTTCCCTGCTCCTGTCACCACAGGGATATGCAAGGGTGTATGGTCTCCTGGGCCCTACATCTCCAACATGGAGAGGGGAGGACAGCCAGCGAACTAGAAGGACATTGAGTTTGTTTCTTCTCTGCTCTAGCTACATCTTCAAGCGCCTGAAGTTCCTGGGTAACAAACTGCTGTCACAGGCACTGGCTCTGTTCTTCCTGGCCATTTGGCACGGGCTGCACTCTGGCTACCTGGTGTGCTTTCAGATGGAGTTGCTTATAGTCATCATTGAAAGACAGGTGCGCTTTGAATTATTGGAATGGGGTGGCATGTCCCCTGGAGTCTGGAAACTGCCACACTGAAGGCTTCACATGGATTAAATATGAAATATACCTGCTCACTTTGAAACTGGTGTTCAAACACTACTGATCTGGTCTCAAAAGTTCAGTAAGTTGCTGGCTTCTGCAAGGGCAAGCCATAAATTTACTGCAGAAGCTGACAGGAAGGAAACTAGAGAACTTGGCACATGACTAGAGGGCAACTGAAGAGCTTGGCACCTGAGAAGTTGAAAGACAAGCACATGAGCTGAATGCTTCTGTTAAATCTCAGTACGAAAGAACAACATTCCATATTTAATCTCATTGGTTTTGGATTGAAACTTTGAGCAGGATGGGATACTTAATTACTTTTTTTGACTCACTGGTTATTGATATTGATTTGACACAATTGGATACATACTTTGGTTGCAAAACCTGCATATACATCCACAGGCCATCCAACTGAGGAGAATTCTTTGTTTTTTCTTTAAACTAGGTCATAAACCTTGTTCGGGACAGCCCTACCCTGAGCACTTTGGCCTCCATCACTGTCTTGCGGCCTATCTTCTATGTGTTGCAGCAGGCTAACCACTGGATGTTTATGGGTTACTCTTTGGTGCCATTTTGCCTTTTCACCTGGGACAAATGGATGAAGGTATTTAGTAGCCTCGAAAGGATAAACCATGCAGCCTTTTTCTCTGCCTGTCTTCTCATGCATACTTGGCCCAAAGCTGCTTGCTGATCTTTAACCATGCCTTTCTCTTTACAGGTGTACAGGTCTATTTATTTCCTCGGCCATGTGGTGTTCTTCTCTTTATTATTGGTGTTGCCTTATATTCGTAGAATAATTGTGCCACGAAAAGAAAAGCTAAAAAAGGCAGAATAGCAGCCAAAAGGTAAGGCTGTACTGTGTTCAGGAACATAGAGAGAATCCTAAACTTAAACTAGGAGGGGAGGTGGAACAGCAGTGTTACTTTTTAAAGTGAAAGAGAAACAGACGAAAACACCCTAAAATCTTCTTTTCTTTTTCAGATTGTACCATGTGTGCATTTGTAGGAGTCAATTTAACACTCCGGAAGCAAAAGCATCACCTGCCAAGTTTGCTGTGTTGAAGTATGACTTCTTTCAACATGAGGAGGGGGAAAGAGAAAGCACAGGATCAGAGACCTAAAAGGAGGGGTATGGAGGAATTCTTCTTCCAGATCCTCCACTTTCTATATGTTGCCTTATCTCTCTGCTGCCCTCCAGTGAACACTCTTGTCTCTCTGCTGCTATCAAATGATTGCAAGACACTCAATGCAGGCACTATATTGGAATGGAGCCACCTTCTGACTTTTCTACGTTTGTCATCCAAGATAAAAAATTGCTCCTGTTCTTTTTCATATCTGCTTCAGCTCCTTTCCTCTTGGGTGCATCCATGTGGGAATTGTGAATTGTCTCCCACCACAAAGCAAGGTAATTCTAAAGGACCGAGTAACATGAGCTACAGGTCTAGCAGGGTACAGCCAAGAACTTCAGTTTTAAGACAGCTTTGGGCTGCACACCTGCTATAAAGAGACTCTGACCTGCTCACTTAGGAAACATGAAAAAGTAAAATACACAAGCTTTCTTATCAAAAGTGACCTTTAATAGGAGGACAAAGACAGGGGCCAGTCCCTTTAGCATCTCATTGCTCCAAAAGCTACAAAGAAGAAATTGAAGCCTTTTCCCTTCCAGCAATTCAAGGTTGCACCAGGTCCATGCCTGAGTAAAAAAGCCCCTCCAGAATCTGGAGTCACTATAAAGGAGTCCACCATGACAAGGGCTACAGGCAGAAGCTCATACTACTCCCCAGACTTCCTCAAAGGCAGTAGTAATCTTGGCACATGTCAGGGCAGCAGAGAGAGGATAGTTACTGATAGAGACCATCTTTTCTGTATAGTCAACATTGACCTGGGGGGAAGAGAGAGAAGTTAAGCTGCAAGTTTTCACTTAATCCTCTTTAATTCCCTTGCTAGAAGAGGTACAGTGTTTCTCCCACATGGCTGTGCTTCATCCAAGATTTAACGCAAGCACAGTAGAGCACAGGACAACTGCTAACCCTCACCTGTGCTCTCTCTTGGGAGGGAGGGAAGGCCTAAGCGTGCAGAGTTGAATAGTTTCTTGATATAAACCTACCTTGGAGAAAGGAGGGGGGAACAGCCAAACAAAAAATGGAACAGAAAAACATGTGCAGAATAACACTGACATCTATTTTGCTAGAGATCCTTACGACACCAGACTGGAATACATGCGCTTACCGAACCATGGGCAAAAGCTCCCACAATAATGGCAACTGGCTCTGCTGCAGGAACCAGTTCACGCAGATCTGACACTTTGGGAACTGCAAAAGAGGTACCTATCTTCATGCAGCCCACAGGGAGATGATCACTGACTGGATTTTTAATCACCTACAGAGAGCAGAAAGTTAACAGGGGGGCAGAGATAAGAGATCTGCCACTCAGCTAAGTCCACTGTTTGTGCAGACAAAATCCCTCCCATAGCCCTAGCTGCAGGAGAGGAATGTTGCAACATTACCCATAAACAGTCAAGGAATGTTTACCTTCAACAATTTCTGAGGTCCATCAGCTGCTCGAACACTGAGCTTATGCAGCAACTGAACTAGCAGGAGAGAGAAAAAAATCAGTTAAGCAGCGTGTTCTTTTGCTGGAGGAATCTTATCCTCTGGCTAGTGAGTAGAGCTAAACTAGACAAGAAGCCCATCTTTAGAGTTCCTAATATTTTCTAAAGTAGCCCTAAGAAACACTGATTATTGAGTTATTTTAGTACAAGTACGGCCTCATTCAGTTACTCACCATTCTGCTAAAGAATGAATAGTTGGAAATGTCTTCTGAGTTTCAGGATGCATACTCCATTTTTCCATTCTTTCCTCGTTTTCAGACTTTTGAGACTGGTTCAGTTTTTTGACTCTTCCCCAAATCCTTCCACTCCTAACCACCCTCCTGTCTTATTTTGTGGCAGGTGGGCAGTTTGAATCACTTACCCATAAGACCACAGAACCGATCAAAAGTTCTTGGGATCCTGGTCTGGGGATTGACTTCAATTAGAACATTCTTCTGGGTATGGATATAAACCTGCAGGAGACCAGCTCGATTCAGTGGGCTGTCCATGAGCATCAGGAGACTCTGAAATAGAAAAACATGTAGTAGTGGAAATAGAAGAGGCATAAAAGAGGAGAATCTTGCAAAAGTTAAGGCCTAGGCACCATAAGTGAGGAAGGGACTGATACTAAGGCAGAGAGGGTCCATCTGGCCATACAAGTTCTGCTGTAATATTGGAATGAAGCAATCCCACATACAAAGAGAAATAAATAAAAATATAAGAAATACAAATACCAATATAAAATATATAGAGATATACAAATAAAAAGAGCTTCTAAAACATAAGCACAACGGGTAAGGCCCAGTTTCCTCCTGTTCCAGGGGCACAAGCTGACCATGGACTTCAGGGGCAGTTTCCCTATGGCTCTCAGGTTGTGTGGTAGCAGCCCGGTACGGACCAGGACAGGGCCTGGCGGTGCCAAGCTGTGGCCGGTACCTGGTGTGTGATGTCCGGCCGCACCTCGCCGGGGTCCCGGCCGCTTCGCAACAGCAGCGCCTTATGCTTGTCGCAGTTGAGCAGCTCGAACGCCTTCCCCACCTAGGGGCAAGACAAACACAGTTAGGCGGCCGCGGCCGCGGCCCCGGCCCCGGCCCCGGCCCCGGCCCCGCACCTTCACTGTCTCCAGACTCGCCCCCTCCAGCACCACCAGGAGCCGCCGCTGTCCCCGGGCCCGCTTCGCCTCCAGGCCGGAGTCCTCGGTAGCTTCCTCGCAAGGCCGTATAGGCGCGGCCATTTTCTGAGAGCCTGACTACGTAGGACGGGCCCCGCCCTTTACTTCACTTCCGCCGTAGCTGGTTGGCTCCTGTTCCCCAGCTGCCAATTGGACGCCGCGACGATCTAAGATGGCTCTCTGGCCGCGGCCTCGCGGCATCTGCTAACTCGTCCCGGCTGGACCCACTTCCGGGACGCAACGCGGCTGACCAGGACGGGGGCTGAGAGGGGGCCTTGCCAGTGCCGCGGTTTCCCCCCGGAACGCCTCGGCGGCGGGACCTTCCGGTGTCCTTCCCGGCTGGGCGCGCTGGGCGCGCGGCGCGGCGCGGCACGGCACGGCACGGCACGGCACGGCACGGCACGGCTATGGCGCAGAACCTGAAGGACCTGGCGGGGCGGCTGCCGGCGGGGCCCCGTGGCGTCGGCACGGCCCTCAAACTGCTTCTGGGTGCCGGCGCCCTGGCCTACGGCGTCCGCGAGTCCGTCTTCATCGGTTAGTCCCTCTCCCCTCCCCCCGCCCCGGCCCTGGCGCCTGCCGCGCTGACCGTGCCCCTGTCCCTTCTCCCCCCAGTGGAAGGAGGCCAGCGGGCTATCTTCTTCAACCGTATCGGCGGCGTCCAGCAGGACACCATCCTCGCCGAGGGGCTTCACTTCAGGTAGGGACCGCCCCCCAGCCGGGCCCCTGTAGTGGTCCCGTCCCCCCACCGGGGTCTGCGCCGCCCCGGCCGCCCCCTATAACGGGTCTGTGTACCTCCGCAGGATCCCTTGGTTTCAGTATCCCATCATCTACGACATCCGGGCCCGGCCGCGCAAAATCTCCTCTCCCACTGGCTCCAAAGGTAAGAGCCACCTCGCCGGCTGGAGCACAAGGCACTGGCAGCCTTGGGGGTGGCTCCGAGCCGGTGGGGTGAGCCCAGCCAGGGTTGTGGCCCTGCTCATATCTCTTCCTTTCAGACCTGCAGATGGTGAACATCTCACTGCGTGTTCTCACGCGCCCCAACGCTGCGGAGCTGCCCAGCATGTACCAGCGCTTGGGCCTGGACTATGAGGAGCGAGTACTGCCTTCCATTGTTAATGAAGTGCTCAAGAGTGTGGTCGCCAAGTTCAATGCTTCACAGCTCATCACTCAGAGAGCCCAGGTGACTCTTCAGAGAAGTCTTAGGTTTGGATTACAAGGGAACATCTAAATTGTGGGTGTGGGAAACATTATAACAGATAAAGGATAGCTATATTTTAGGCTGATGGCAGAAGCATTCAAATGGAAAGGATGTGCAACTGTGTCCTGCTTACAGTTTGATTTCAATAGAAATACAAACACTAAGATTGTATCATTAGATTCTGGAAAGAAAAGTGGATGCTCAGTATAGAAATGGAAAAAAAAGCACTGTGGTGTAGTGATGGGGGAGGGAGAGCTGACTTATGCTACAGTCCACGGGTATTGACAGAACTGGCTTTAAAAAATGATTACCTTGACCCTGCATGGGCCTCAGAAGAGCTGTCAAAGCAAATTTAAACAGTTCTAAAGGATCTGAAAAGAGAGGTGTGTGAGCTGTTAATAAAATGATAAACTCTCAATGATGGACAGTGCTGTTCCAGAAAACTAGAAGGTAGCAAATGTTTCTGTTTTTTAAAAAAGCTAAAGGGGTAATCTGGGGGGTTGCAAAATGATAGAAATAATTAAAAACAAACGAAAAATACCTACACACGAAAGTTCATGTTCCGAAAACTTGATTGTCAGGGATTCTGAGAATAGCTGTCATTTATCCCCACTGAGGAGATATAACTTGCTGATCTTACTTAGATTCCTTTCAAAAGGTTTTAGGGAAGATTTACTGCTAAAGAGGACAAGTTATCAGGAGGACAAAATAGGAAGCATCTCTTAACTGCTTTCTGATCCATGACAACAAAGCAAAGAGCAGGACTGGTTGGCCAGGTCTTGTCCTGGTAATTGATCCATAGCAGGGACTTCCAGTTCTGTCCTAGGCCATATGATGTGCACTGAATAGATTTGTTATGAATCTTGCGTAAGGAAAATGGATGGAAAGGGAGAATGTGACAGCAAAGAAACAACAGCTGCAGTTGATTTAGATTTATCAAAAGCAGTGAAGACTCTTAGATTATCTCTGAAATTTCTGAACAATCTGAATTTTGTTTCCTTTCCTGTCATAAATTCATCCAATGCCAATGACTGTAAAGTGATGAATATTGAAGCCCTCGATATTCAGAAAAAAATGAAGTGACTTTACATAGTTCTGTGCTCACAGTTCACCCAGTAAAGCATTCTGGCACCGTTTTAGAATTCTGCTCAGTGAAGAGTTGCAATAAAAGTGAAAGCAAATGCTTAAATGGTTAAGGATGTAATATTGTAGCAAAAAGTTCCATTTAAATCAACTTTTTGTCTGGGACTTGTCAGCCTCTCTGATAAAGATACTGGCAAACCCAAGGCAACTCAGAGATAAGCAGAATAAATCAAAAGATGTAAAGACTATTCTCATACAAAGAGATTAGAAAAATTGGAGTAACAACACTAGGTAAGAGATGTGTCTCTAACGTATTGTGGTGGGGAGCAGGATTTCTTATTTTCTTAATCTGAGTACAAGGATGAGGAGACAGTCAAACCCACAACAATGACATTCAAGATGGAGAAAGAAATACTTGTTGCGAAAACACACATGGGAACTGTGGAACTAGATGTGATAGGCTGTGAAAACAAAAGACTTTCAAGAAAGTTCTTTTATTTTTGCAATGTTACTTAAATAATTATATGTGATAGTTAATAATTATAAATAAGCTATATTTACTTCTAAAAGTTTTGCAAGTAGCTATGAATATGCATAATTAGTGAAGGTGAAAATTCAGGGACGGATATTAATGTCTATGTTTCAGGGTTTATTTTAGATAATGCCTCCCTCCAGCCCAATGTAAATGAACTGTGAGGGGCAGTTGTGCTTCTGTTTTGTAGTGCACGTGAAGTGAGAAGTAGCCTCTGTATGGTATTCTTTTCTCCATATTTGTGTTTCAGGTGTCCCTACTCATTCGACGAGAACTGACAGAGAGAGCCAAGGATTTCAGCCTCATCCTAGATGATGTGGCTATTACAGAGCTTAGCTTCAGTCGTGAATACACAGCAGCTGTGGAGGCTAAGCAAGTGGGTGAGTTCAATTTACACCTAAAAAGGGTGGGTTTCCTTTGCATTTCTACTGAATTATTAAGCAAGGAAGCTGAATTTGGGCTAGTGTGTCACTGCTATTGCATGGATACAGTTGCAAAGCTGTAAATTTTGGCTTTCTTAGTAATGTGTCTAAACAGGTTATTTCACAAGTATTATCAGAAAATGTTGGGTCATTGCTAACGGAATAGAACATCAGTTGGACTGAGTTCCCAAAGCTGCAGAGGTTCCTCTTCCAAACTGGGACTATCACTTACAATGGGAATTATGTTTAGAGAGTGCAGTCATTGTTGGTTAGAAAAAAGTATGTTCAGATACGTTTCTTAGTTGTGGGTATGGCTCCTGAATGCTATCATTTCCTTGGGAAGCATGAGCCACCAGGCCTCAGCTGTAGAATTCTTCTGGAGGGTTTGGGAGGATGGGATCTGCTTTGAATGCTTTTGTCCGTTCCCTATGCAGCCCAACAGGAGGCACAGCGCGCACAGTTCCTGGTGGAGAAGGCCAAGCAGGAGCAGAAGCAGAAGATTGTTCAGGCTGAAGGGGAAGCTACAGCTGCCAAGATGATATCCATTTTTGGGAGATTTTCTGGGAGGTGGTTTGTAAGTCTGTCAGTCCTGAGAATCTGTTGCATTATTAGGTTCACATTTAGGAGACTGATGGGATGACAGAGACCTACTTAAAGCTATCATTTTTTCCCTGCAGTGGGCTGAAGTAGTATTTGTCTGAGATTACAGGTAAGAGCAGAGTAGGCCATGAGCCTCCACTCCCTGTTGTAAGGTTTAACTTTGATTGGTTGCGTGTGACAATAACGCTGTTGTTTCTGGTTTGGGGAAGTAAAATTGTCCCTACCCAGAGGTCTAAGTGACTGGAATAGAGATCATTTTTCTCAAGATATTTGATGATGTGGTTTAGAAAGAATTCCTTGAGGGCAGAGGCTTCTGCTAGCAGGTTTTTTCTTAACTTGTGCTTCCTGTACCTCGGTGAAGCTCTGAGCAGGAATCCAGGCTACATCAAGCTACGTAAAATCCGAGCTGCTCAGAACATTTCAAAAACGGTGAGTAGTGGGGCGCAGAATTTCTTTCTTCCTCCTGCATTTCCTTGTGCCACCTCTCCCAACCCAGTGGCCACATGATGATTTTAAGGTGAATGTGACTGTCCTGTCCTGACCTTTGTTCCTACTCAGTTCTTCTCTGCTCAGATAAATGGAGTGTAAGGTTTAGCTAGCTGTGATCAGCAATTAGGTGTGAGGCTATGAGTTCATGCTCTCCACATGACAAGGCCAGATCCACATCAGATTCCATCACCCACATCCAGCTGCAGCTGCCAAAAGCACCTGATTTCCTGCAGGCTGACAAATGGGGAACAGATAAGGCTGGGAGCAAAGATCTGTCTGACAGAGAGAAAGAATGAGCATTCCTTTTAGAAAGTCTGATGACACTGGAATGGGAAGTCTGGACATGACAAAGCTATTTTGGGGAATTGCATTGACATAACTAAGATCTTGAGCAAATACAAACAAGAGCGCATAGGTACTCTGAATTCAAATATAAATGTAGTGTTAACAGCTAAATTGTTAGTCCATTAGTTCAACTGCAGAAACTTCTGTTCATTTTAAATGTGCTTAAACATAGCTTGAGCCTAAATTGGGGACAGGCCAATTCTGCTTCATAGGGGGTTCCTTTTTTGTGTTGTTCACTCTCCCTTCACTGGCAAAGTCCTAAGCAGGATCAAACATAATGTTCAAAAGTGCAAAGCTGTGTCTCGAGGGGGAATTAGATTCTTTATTAATATCTTTCTTCCTTGTTCTTTAATACTTGTCTGTTTTATACAACCTCTGTCATGGATTTCTCTTTCAGATTGCTGCCTCACAAAACCGTGTGTATCTCACAGCAGATAACTTGGTACTGAACCTGCAAGATGAGGGCTTTACCAGGTAAAGGGGGTGGAGGGCTGTTGTGGGTGGATTTACATGCATCTAACCTGTGAAGCTGGTTCCCTTTCTGGAGCTCTCTCAGGAACTTAAGGATCTTTTCTCTGAGAAGACCTTGATGCCAGAGGATAGAGCCAAGTAGAGAGTAGCCTTGCTTACTGCAGAAGCTAAGAGTGTGTTAAATCTAATTGCTCTATTCTTTTTTTTCTTTTTTCTTTTCCCCTCCTTCCCCTTAATGCATCTCCTGGCACACAGAGGAAGGTAAGGCACTGATCTTTTTTTTGATCCTTTTGTGAGTCCTTAGAAAGAGGGTGTGCATGTTTGTCTGGAGCCTGGCATGTTGCTGCCTCGGACATTTCTGGCCATAGGGAGTTCATTCCATCTCTATTTCAGCTCCCATTTGTGATGTGAAACTTGCCTTCCTTCCTTGCAGGGGCCACACAAACAGCTGCATCAAGTAGCAGAGTTTCAGGAATTGGAGCTGTGTGTGTCCCATGAAGAACCTTGCATAGAGAAGGCAGGAGTAGTGAACTGAGGAGTGTCCTTTGATTCATCCTGCATGTAGGGTGACCAAAGAGGGCTGCAAACAGGCAGTTACTTGAGTGTAGGAAACATTCTCTTCTCCTTGTTATCACTAATTTTCCAAAAGCTTTCCAGTCCATGCCAGTGTACCTCATTCCCTGCTCTCAGAGCTAGAGGAAGTTTGGCTTCTGCCTAATCTGTCTGGTGTTACTGGACGAGGCAGTGCCAGCCGAGTTTATTAGCATGCAGCTAAAAGTTTAAAATAAAGACAGGAAGCCAGAGATAGTTTCTTTTCCATGGGGTCTCTGCCTGTTTGATCATGCCTCCTCTTATTCCTCCCAGCAGGCTTAAGGGGCTTTGAAATAGGCATTTATTTGCCAGGGTTGATCTCTTAATCCTTTGGGTGAGGCTCCCAATCCTGCAGTAAGGGTCTAGCTTAGTTTTGCCTGTGCTTTTGGGACTAATGACTCATTTCTGTCTCCCTTTCAGTGACAGTCTCCTACTCAAACAAGGGAAGAAATGAAAGAACTAAAGCTTCCCAGAACCACTGGCACTGACCAGCAGAAGATGCCTGTGAGGAGCTTTGAATTCCCTCCACTAGCATCATTTGCCCTCATTTTGGGTTTGGTTCTCCTGTCCCAGCTCCATCTGTGGTGACCTAGCTATGGGATTGGGCTTTACCACTAGGCAGCTGTAATCCTTTCCTTACCCCACCAGTTAAATTTACTTACTGGTGTGAGCCCATGTGGATCTAGTAATTCACCTCTAAATTTCACTGATGTCTGGATTTCTGTACAGTAGACTCGGACCTTTTTTTTTTTTTTTTTTTTT
>NW_020450778.1:522669-550497 GCF_003343035.1 Apteryx rowi
TCNCCCCCCCCCCAAGTCAGTGAGTTTTGCTGCCATCACCACCAGGCTTTTTTCTAGTAAATCTTGTTTCTCTTTCCCTCCTGATTCCAAGAGAACCTGAGGCTAAACTCAGTAAAATGTAATTCATCAGGCACCTGTAACTGCTGGAATACCTGTTTGTGTCACTGTCTACTCAGTGATTCTTTCAAACATTTGTAAAAATTAAAACAAAAAAAAATTATTCTGTGTCTAAGCATGCTCAGTGACTGAAAAAGAGGTATGTGTTATTTTGTGGAACAGAGCTTTTTATTTGGTTGCAAGCAAAATCAGGATGCTGTGGGAAAGGAGCAAGAGAAATACCCTCTTGTTCATTGCCAGATCACAGTGGAGAGATGATGAGCAGGTGTAGATGCTCGTATGGCTGCATGGGTGACCAGGGCCAGTTTCTTCTTACCTGCCTTGTAGATGCTGAAGATGAGCTTAGATTTATCTGTTTTTCCACCCTTCAGCAGCATGTATTTACTGTGTCCTGGGCTCTATTGTTACAGCTCTTTTCTCCACTTACCTAGCCAAAAGCATAGGAAAAATCTTCCTCCGCTAGTTAAATTCTCTTCTGCGCTTGGCTTTCATAGGCAAAATGTCTGCCTCGGGACAGCTCTTTCTGTGACTCACTGAGCTGCCCTGTATCAGATTTAGGATCTGGAGATTTCACAGAGAAAACTAGGAAACTCCACCTTAACCTCTGCAGGGAAGAAGGGAGGCCTTTGGGGAACCTCTTGTGCTTGTGAAGCAAAAGGCAAAGATTCTACTGAGATCTGTAAACCTGTTGGTGGTGCAGGGCTTTGGGGAGAGTTTAGGCTGACCATTGGCATGCCTTGCTTTATGCTGTGACTGCATTTTAGAAGGAAGTGAATTGCACGCTGTCCACTGAAGCTAGCCAGGAGTCTAAAGCAAAAGGAGTTTTTGCCTGAGAGTAGGTCTGTAGCCCTAGTGCTTGGAAGAGGATATGTAGCATTGCCCAGAGGTGGGACACAGTATACTGCCACAGGTTTCAATTTTACCTCTTTGTCCCTTGTTTCCCCAGTAACCATTCCTTGTTTTTGGGTTTCTTAGCAACAGAGTTGCACTTGTTAGCTTACCATAAGTGAGGCTAAAGTCCAGCACATGGAAGGTAGACGTAAAGTACCATCTTCTATCTTTCCAACACTTCCAGTCAAGTTTTT
Organism: Apteryx rowi; assembly: GCF_003343035.1. Classification (NCBI taxonomy): domain Eukaryota; kingdom Metazoa; phylum Chordata; class Aves; order Apterygiformes; family Apterygidae; genus Apteryx; species Apteryx rowi. The sequence continues at coordinate 523,872 of NW_020450778.1, forward strand.
TACCACATTAAATGATAGTGAGCAGTGTTCTTGCTCCCAATTTATTGTTTCTCGGGTATGTGGCTCCAGCAGAGGCAACTTTCTCAGCCACATACTCCACAACCAGCTATGTATGCTGAACTCAAAAGGATGGGATTTCCACTGTGGCAGTGTTTCTGCCATTGCTTGCTTGAGGCAGAGCCTGCAGTTATGAAGGCGCAGAATTTCCCCCAGTATGCACAGGACACTGTGGTACTCATCCTTGGTGCTGTGATCTGTCCCCAGTAGCTTCCCTTGCCTATAGGATAGACAAAGGGTGAAGTTGCTTGTTCTAACAATGGGGTGGATTCTTTTGTAAGTGTGTTATTAGTGTACCTGTGTCACACACCATTGGCTTGAGGGAAGCTATTGTGTATGTTGGCATGGCTCAAATCACTCCAGAGTCCACACTGCTTGTCCGCTGCTTTGCACACAGTCAAATCTTGCCTGGGCTCTGTTCATGCATTTGGCACCAAATCAAAGCAGGCAGCTTAGCTTGAGTTGCTTAAATGCATCTTTGCCCATCATCCTGTGAGTCCCTGGTTAATGGGGGAACTTCCATCATTCAATCCAAGTGCCTGAGTGTGGGCATATGCACTGGGAGGGTGCAGGGCTAAAAGGATGCGTTTTTTGTCTGTTTCCAGCTGGTTTGTAGAGACTGGTAGCTGCTTCACATTACCAGCTCCCAGGGAAGTACCTGACACTTCCACTATTTTACAAGCTACATGGATCATACCCCCCCCCCCCCAAAAAAATCTGGATTTGTAGTTTAAGACTGAGAGGAAAGAACCTGAGTACTGGGGTCCCCACAGCAAAGCAGGAGAAAATTACAGCTAGACTTTGAAAGTGCTCAGCATGTTCCTGTGTCAGACAGCTGATAGTTACTGATTATTCACTTCCCTGAAGCCTGTTATCTTCCCAGACAGGGCCTACGTGTGTCTCAGACCAGATGAAATCATCTGTCCCAAATTCCTGAGCTATCCTGGTCTGGGTCCTAGGCTACTTTGTCAATTTTACCTCAGTCTTTTTCCCAAGACTGAATTCTTCCAGCCATCAGCTCTAACCAGGTCCTAGTCCCAGCCACTTGATCCATCTTTTTCTTTGAGTATCAAATACACACAACTTAAGCAGTGTCCATACTTGTATATTAAAGGTTCCCCAGCATGTTCTCTGTGATCAAAGCCAAATGCCATGAAAGGTTCAGGTCTGCACTGTTAAACTGTGACCATATCCAAACTGTCTAAGCATTCCTGGGTACAGGTCACAGGCTGGGGCCTAGTTTTAATTAGCAAGGCTTTAAAAATCAGGCTGAGGTCCATTCTAACACCAGCAAGGATGGATTCCAGTGCTCAGGGGTGCTTTCTGGTATTCACGGAATCATAGAAGTGGTGGTAGGAATGCCACATTGCAGTGATGGCACAGTGTAGCTATGCCCTCATCTATTTTCTCCATAAAAATGAAATTGAAGTTCCATCCAGTGATGCATAGGAAGGAACAATCAGGCACCACAGTTCATTATTCTATTTGCTGAAGCAGCACTTAGTCATGACTTCTTGTCCAAGTCAGTTGAATGCCACCAAAGACAGATGAAAAAATGACCATGGACTTGGAGGGGGAAATAACTTTTCCAAATACCGTAATTTAGGTGCAAAAGCCTGCTCCTGAGCTTGTCACAGCTAACTTTCTGTGCTTGGACTTACCTGCTAACTACCAGCACTCAAAAGCCTCACAGCAAGGAGCCACCATAATTAGTCATGACTTCTGTTAAGGAGACTGAAGGTTGCAGGAAGACATGAAAATTAAGCTAAGAGCCATTCTTGTAAGCCTCTGCAGTGCTGTAAGCAAAGGCAGGAGTACGTATACGTATAGTTCTATTTTTATATTTCTCTTTTATATATATATAAATATATGTAAATTATATAAAATATATAGAAATTATGGAGAAAGCTTTGGGGACCCAGCATTCAAACAAATACACGTTTATTTACAGACAAAGGAGAAAACATAGTCATCATATCAAATTCTGGTATATTTACACTATCCAGGGAGCAGACAGACAAGGGAACATGGTGTGGAAGGTTGGGGTTAAGGAAAAAGAAAGTTTTCTGTTGAATCACTGACAAGCTGGAAGGAGCCAAAATGCCAGACTTCTCTAAAAGATGAGGCTTTAGGGAGCCAGAACACTAACAGGCTAAACTTCAGCTCACAGTGATGGGTGGAGATGTAGCTCCTGTAAAGCTCTTCCTAACAGAAGAGCAGGAGCTAAAGCTGACACAGCAGAGGTGAGTCTGGCTGCCAGTGCTCACAGAGAAAGGGAAAGAGGGGATGTGATTTTTTTTCCTGTTAATGAGTGATGAAGGGGCAGGGGGAGACTTAGCTGGCCTGCCTAGGCAAGGGACAAAGAGGGCAGTCAGCTGAGATGGAAAGCAGTATGGTTCATAGCATTGAAAGATTGCCTGGAAGAAACAGGGAAGACCTAGTTCCAGTCCAAGAGAGAGGGATATGAGACAGGCCAGTCTGGACATGAGCTCCAGTCCTGTAGCCCAGGTTCAAACCCCGCAAGGGGCTACTTGCAACTTATGCTTATTTTTTCTTTAGTGAGCCTTTCAGCTTCTTCTCTGAGGAGTGCTGTTTCCTCACCTTCTCCTCCTTCTTCCCCAAGTTCTCATAAACTGTTGATTCCTCTTTCTGCCTGTAAGACCAAGTAAAAAAGTGAACAGGAGGAAAAAGCTAGCCAAGTCAGCAGGGAGACCATGGCAAAAGGCCTCTGGTTTAGGGCAGCTCTTACTTGGAAGATTTTCGCGTGGCCTTGGTGTGCATGTTCCTCACAGCAGGTGGGTAGGCGATGTTGCCATACTCAGACTCGTTGGGCTTCCCTTTCTGAAACTGCAGAAGAGAAAAGCCAAGCTGAGAAGAGTGAGGGCTGGGAGAAGCAGGAAAAATATCATGGAAGAGTTACAGCTCTTACAGTGCATCATTCTAGGATCTGGGTAGAAGTGGGTGGATTGCTGAATTCCTCAGGCTCTTGGTGCACTCTACCCACTGCTGTCACAGAGGGGAGCAGTAAGACTGCTAATGCCTCCTTGTATGTAGGTGAATAGTGGGGCAACTAATTTCTGGAGGCACTGGCATGCCTGATAGTGCTATGTGTCAGCTAAAGAACATTAAACAGCAGCTGGTGGACGCTGCCAGAGGCTACAGGTAGAGCTAAAAGATGTCACTTATCAGCTAGTAGGAGAAAAGATTTCCTACACTTTCCACAAGGGTTTGGGAGGCAGCTACAGAACCAGGATGGGAAAGACAAACAGGAAAGGAGAGGGCAAAGTCTATGCCTGTCTTCAATCCAGCTTGTTACTAAACAGCACTTAGTGGTGAAGTTATACAGAAGGTGGTTGAAATAACTGCATTAAAACCTATTGCTGTTTAGTTGTTCAGAAGGGGTTGGTTCTTGAGCTGACAATATTGTCCATTGAATTTTAAAGGGTGGGGAAGGGATTCAAATCTCAGTGCACCATCACAGTCTGTGCATGTCCCAGTGATCGCTTGAGGCTTAGGAAATAGAGCACTTGGGCTCAAAGCCAGCATGCAGGGCATAGATGCATAGGGTGGGAATGTAGAGTCCGCTTTCTCACCTGGATGACTTCCAGCTTTTTCTTGGTGGTTTCTATGAACTGGCAAATGGCCATGTAGATGAACTTGTATTGGGCCTCTGTCTGCACCATCCCGGAGCGCTGGGCCCTCACCATCTGGATGGTCTTCTGGATGTCAATGTCACAGTCCAGCCCTAGCAGGGAGCACCAGAAATGCTTATGGGCATGTCCACTGACCCCCTCTCCCATTCTCCATCAAAAACGGGCACAAGGGAGCTCAGCTGGGAGCTCTCCACTGCCCTTCATGCTCTTTATAGGAGTCCTCTCATCCCTCCTTCCTGCTCAGCATCCTTCAAAGCTGGCCCTGGCTGAAGAACCCAAGCTCAGAGAAGGCTAAAGATACAGTGAGTGGATACAGTTCAGATATCCAGCAGTGCAGGATCTCTCCCACTGATATTTGATGTTTTAAAACCCCTGCAGTGGGACTTAAGGGCACAACCCTGCTGGGTAGGCCAGTCCATTTCAGGACACTGCAGGGTCCTCTTACCCTTGGTGGATATTGTTTCCACTATCATATCAATGACGATGATAGTCCCGGTGCGGCCAATCCCAGCACTGCAAGGAGAGGACAAGCAGTGGTCAGCGTTACCTATACTATGGTATCTACGCCCACCCAGCTAGGCATGAACCAGGGTCCTGAAGCAAAATGCAGCTGCTTCTGGGAAGGAGGCAACACATAACAGCTGTTCAGCAATGCCACAAAAGAGTCAAGGATGCAACAGGCAACATTCATTTGGGGGTGTCAAAGCGGGAAAAGGAAGTACCAGGGCTGGTGTATGCTTCACTCACAAGTCCTGGGAAATGACTGGTGCAACAGGACAGAGATTTTCTATGTCTCACCATATAGGAGGGATGGAGAAGGCTTCAAACCCCAGCCTTTGTACCCACCTGCAATGCACCAGAATAGGCCCAGCATGTGGGATGCTCTCCTGCTTCTGGTTGATTTGATCGAGGAAGCTGAGCACTCCTCCTGGCTCACTGGGGACGCCATGATCAGGCCAACTCAGGTACTGGTAGTGCCAGATCTCACGCATAGCCTCACCCTGACAATAACAGAACATCCCACTGGCAAAGCTACAGCCCAGTCCTGGCCTGGCCAGTCCAGTCTTGGCCTCTGTCCTAGGAGAGGTGGATCTGAAGCCAAAGGGAGTCTCTGGCTCCTGTTCACTCCTTGGTCCTTCTGCCAAATGACCAACCCAAACCAGGTGAACAGTGACCCCAGGAGTGATAAAACAGCAGCATCACCACAGTACCCAGCAATTCCCAGCCTTAGGCATACAGCCATCATTAGACCCATAGGCACCATGACAACCCCTGACTTGGCACACTCACGTCATTTATCGGCCACACACAGAGCTGCCGGAGTTTGTACTCCAACGCATCATGCTCCCCAGCGTTCTCCACAAGGTAGGGACCATATTCCTTTGTGCTGCCCACCTCTGGCCAGTAGGGCACACATTTGTTCTGTGCGGACAGAGGAGGGAGGCAGAGTGAGGATGGACAGAAGGAGGGCAAGTGAGAAAGAAAACAGCAGTGGTTGAAGGATATAAGAGGGCAGGCCCAAGACTCCTGCAAACAGCTACTTACCCGTCCTTTTTCTACTTCCCGTGTGGTCATCACAATAATGCGCGTGTTCTCCTGCCACACCATCTGCCAGAAGTCATTAACCGTGGCATCCAGGCAACCCTGGCTGGCAATGTATGTCTTGGTGCACTCATCTGGGCTGATCAGGTTGTTCTGTGGGTGGATGGAGAAGATCAGGAGGGCTGCAGGGACCAGACAACCCCCTTCCCCCAAATCAGATATACAGCCATCTTTCCAGAGTCTCACCTTGACATAGTTGGCATTGATATAGTCAGATCCGGGGATCTTTGGATCCCTTCCTTGGAGAATGACTCTGGAGTGATCGACTGGAGTTGCAGTGAAAAAAATCAACAGCAATGAGATATTCTGTGCTCAGATCTGTGGAGCTCCTTCCCTGCCCTAAGCCACCTCATTCACATTACCCAGTGCATGCATCCTGCCACATATTTTCATCTCTCCTCCTCTGGGGGTCAGACCAATCTCACGCATCTCTCTCCCTCTGTGCTGGACCACACTATGAGCAAATAAGCCTGATGCATCCCTCGCTCCTTTGAGGACATAGAAAGGCTGTGACCTCTCTAATCAGCTTCTAAATCCCCAGTGCTGCACATGTTGTAACCTGTCCCCACTGTGGAGCACAGAGCAGGCTGAGGCAGGGCCAGAGATGACTTGGACAGCTCTTCATTGCATCTCTTTCTCTATTCTTTTTTTTTTTTTACAGTGGAGAAACAAGACTCACAGGGCAAGATGTTCTTGTACCGGTTCTTGCTCTTGTTCTCAGGTCTCTGACCCTCATGACGGTCATACAGGTGCTTGGCTTCCTGTTTTTGCAAGCTCTGAGAGTAGAACAGAGAATAATCATGACAAGGTCACAATCTGTGACAGGGGAGATGGGGACTCAGGAACAGTGGCAACTCTGAGGACACATGGACATACTTCTGGGGGAACAGAGAACTGAAAAGTAAATCTAGACTAGAAAAGTCCAAGGTTCATGGCCTGACCCTTGGTGACTGGCTCTCCCATCCATGGAAAAGCACATTTCTACCTCAGTGGGTTCACTTAAAGATTATACTAACACCCTACAGGAACAGGATCCAAACAGAATTTTTTCAGAGATAGATTGACAAGAATTGACAAGACTGCCTGAGAAGTTTGTGTCCAGGAAGAAATTACAGGTGGAGAAAAGCTGGTGAGCAGGGACTTGCCAAAAAGCCACATGACCATCCTCCACCACAGTTGCTTACATCAAATTCCTCCCAGAATCCAGCCTTGGACGTTTCCTCAGCCAGACTCTTCTTGTTCAGCTCCTGCACTCTATTCTCAATGTCAGCAGCGTTCACCCTAGTAGCATAATAGGGCTGGGAAAAGACAATGGGTTGGCATGAGAGAGGGATGCTACTGGAGAGCCAAGTCTCCTCTGTGTGTTCTGCAGAAAAGGAGGAGAGGGCCACAAAGTAGAAACAAACAGCAAGTGGATTCTTCCAAAGGATCTCTGAGATGAGGAAACAGGATTTACCTGCTTCAGGTACACAAAGGAGCCGGAAACCTCCTCAATCCCAGTCTTCTTGAAATGCTCCACCAGCTCTGCCAAGCTATCAAACACTTCAGCACCTCCAACTGTGTAGTGTCCATTCTGAATAGATCAATAATGCGTTACATCCCCTAACATTCCTACAGTCAAATCTGACAACACTCAGCAAAAAAGTAACACTGGAATGCAAAGCCCTAGCACCACTCTGTGCCATCTGGAAGAGCGTTTTCTCTGGCAAGGAGGTCAAATAGTAGTTTGCCCTGAGAACATTAAGCTCATAACACAGTGAACTGACTCCTCTTCTCCTCAGTGAATAGAAACCCAGAGACGACATCTTGACCTCAGCTCTCATATAAACTCAATTGCTTTCTGCCCCTGAAATTCTCCTCCAATCCCTGCATTATTCCACAGGAAAGAGATAGGAGAAGTTGTGACAGACAGGTTGGTAACATCCTCTAGGTTTGGAGATCTTGCAGATGTCTCTCCTCCTCCAAAAGTTTTTAACTTCTTCATCTCTTTCATAAGCTCAGCATTAGACTATGAATCCTTCTCTCCCCTTCACCACAGACTCCTTGCGCTGGAGTTCTCAGACACACCTAACCTTGTTTCCTCCTGTGTTTAAGCACCCAGCATTGTCCATGGTCACCCTGTCCTAGGTAAGGACATAAGGAACCTGCAAGGTGACCATCCTTTACTTCAATTTCACAGACACTCTCGGCAGTAATCAAGCTGACCATGCCCATGCTTTTGGGGACATGATCAGCAGAGATAGGCAGAGGCCTCTGCCACTCCCTTTCCTTTTGGCCTTCTACCCTGCTCACCTCACACATGATCTTGATGTGGGTGACTTTGAGCCGGGCCCCAGAGCCACTTGTTGCCCCAGCTGGTGGAGCATCAGACCCAGGTTTAAGTTGGTCAGTCAGAACAGACAGGACAAAATCCCCAGGTTTGCTGAGACTCTCCCGCACCAAGAAGGTCCAAGGGGTGGCCTTGGCCTGGAGCAGTGACTCAGCGGCAGGGCCAGACAGATGCCCATGGTACCACCTACAAAAAAACAAGAGCAGGTCAGAAGAGAGGTGGAGATGCAAGTAAGTGGATGCCCCTGAGCTGAGGAGTGAGGGGAAGCAATAGTGGGGGAGGGGAAGGAAAGAGAGTGACAGAGAGAGAGTTACAGAGAGAGAGAGAAGGAAACGAAGTGAGGAGCAGGATATTGGGAAAGGCAGGTGAGAGAGAAAGAAGTAGACTGTGCTGGCAGAAAAAGGAAAAGGCAGGGGCTGAGATGAAGCTAGAACAGGCTGATACACCAGAGGGCTGTGCTGTCATTCAGAGGGACCTCGACAGGCTGGGGAGATGGGCAGAGAGGAACCTCATGAAGTTCAACAAAGGCAAGTGCAGGTTCCTGCACCTAGGGAGGAATAACCCCATGCACCAGTACAGGTTGGGGGCTGACCTGCTGGAAAGCAGCTCTGTGGAGAAGGACCTGGGAGTCTTGGGGGACAACAAGTTGACCATGAGCCAGCAATGTGCCTTGTGGCCAAGAAGGCCAATGGTGGCCTGAGGTGCATTAGGAAGAGCATTGCCAGCAGGTTGAGGGAGGTGATTCTTCCCCTCTGCTCAGCCCTGGTGAGGCCACATCTGGAGTGCTGTGTCCAGTTCTGGGCTCCCCAATACAAGAGAGACATGGAGCTACTGGAGCGAGTCCAGCAGAGGGCTACTAAGAAGACTAAGGGACTGGAGCATCTCTCTTATGAGGAAAGGCTGAGAAAGCTGGCACTGTTCAGCCTGAAGAAGAGAAGGCTGACGGGAGATCTTATCAATGTGTATAAATATCTGAAGGAAGGAAGTAAAGAGGATGGGGCCAGACATTTTTCAGCAGTGCCCAGTGATAGGACGAGAGGTAACAGGCACGAACTGAAACACAGGAAGTTCCATATGAACATGAGGAAAAATTTCTTCACTGTGAGGGTAACAGAGCAGGTTAACCAGAGAGGCTGTGGAGTCTCCATTCTTGGAGATATTCAAAAGCTGTCTGGACAGGGTCCTGGGCAATGTTTACCCTGCTAGGTGACCCTGCTTGAGCAGGGTGGTTGGACTAGATGATCTCCAGAGGTCCCTTCCAACCTTAACCATTCTGTGATTCTGGGACCAGGCAGGCAGAATGCTGTTAACAGAGAACAAAGGGGGAAAGCACCAAGTGGGATTTGGTTGTGTGATACACAAACCCACAGGTAAGCAATGCTTGCTGTCTTGAAGACCCAAGTGGGGGATGGTAGCCTGTGGGATTCAGTAGCTCCAAGCATGGGCAGGCTCCACAGATTCCAGCCTTGCTGTTGCAGGGTACTCTCAAAACTCAAACACTAAGGAAACAAAAATAACTACCCAGTGAGTCAGAAACTCTCCCACCTGATTTAGCAGCACCCAGATTGCTGTGTTGAGCTCATACACATCAAAGAATGATCCTAGGAAAAGATACTTTTCTTAGACCTCTAGCAATGATCACTCTCTCTGAAACTCAGTCACCTTTTTAATCAAAAGGTAATTCCTATTCTCTGAACACATCACACTGCAGCCATCAGCCTGGCCATGGGGTGGAGACCAGTAGTCACCCAGAACCCATGTTCTGCTCCTGGTACTTTTCGTTGTTGCTGATCCATGTGTACACTGCATGGACCCAGTTAGCAGCTCCAGCTGTCCTTTCACCACAAGGCAGGGAGTGTCCCCATCTGACCAAGGCATTCTCTGCCCTGCTTCATGGCTGACCCCAGGTAGCAGAGGGACACAAGTTTGGTGCAAATGGCACAGCTACTGCCAAGCCCCTTCTCACCTACAAACATCTCTGTGATGCACATGCCTGCCTGGTGGGATCTCTCTCCTACTGCAGGATGTGGGTGGAAGGGATGGTCAACAGAAGTAGGCTGAGAGATGGGACAATCCTGTCCTCTCCTCCTACCCCAGGGCTCTGGCACTGCAGGAACCCCAGATGTGTCACAGGTTGTCTCCATGAAGATCCTCCATTTTCTTATGCCTATTTCAAGCTTCACAACCTCTTTGGACCATGTCAGAGGGGGCTAGGAGTGCTGCTGAGTCGCCAACTAGAGAAGCACAGAGACAAACTGTAGCAAGTTGAGAGCTGTGAGATGTTCTAGGCACTGGGGTTGATCTGAACCATCCCACTCCCCCTGGTACCCATTTGCTGGTGGAGGTTCTACTGGGTCTGGACCCATCTCTGCCCAGGGATCACCACAGCCCTGGTGCTCTTGTTCCATTCCCTTCACTCCTTCCCAGCTCAAAGGCAGGGAGCAGATTTGGGATCTTCTCTTCCAGGCAAGGCTGGGTCTGGCTCAAATAGGCCCCTCCAGTTCTGGGACATCCCTGTCTCCAGCTGGAGCCATGCATTGGGCTCTGCACTTACTTAGGGGCCTTTGCAGTGAAGCTGTCACACCAGCCAGAGGCTGTGTTCACTGTGGCTCTGTCCTGCTTCCACAAAGGTCCCTTGGCAGCTGGAGCAACAGCCACTTGGGGTGTCTCCCCCTGATGAACAGTATTTCAAAAGCAGGTAGCTGTTACATCAGAGTGTCTTGAAATGCCTCTCCCTGCTTCTGCTCACCTCAGGTACTGCAACAAGGACCAGACATGGTCCATATGTCACTGCGCACACTGCAGTCAAGGCTGCCCTGATGCTTAGTGGACAAGCCAGCATAGGTAGAGCCACAGGAATGAGTTTGCTACCCACAAAGTAACTAACGGTGGAGGTCTAGGATGGTATTGCTGCCTATGGTGAACTTCATGTTGTTACAGTTCTTCTGCTACACATTCTCCAGAGTTAAAATCCAGTTCAGAAGGCAGTCATAGAAGCAGCCAGGGCATTCGTTCACCCCTTCTCTGGATTCATGCAACTCCTCCATCTGGCCAAACCAACACACTCCTCTATACATCATCTCAGGAGTCATTACATGAGTAAGATGTGGCAGAGAGCTATTGTGCCTTGGCTAGCAGTGTCCGGCTTTAATTTCTTTTGATCCTTACCCCATACACTGCAAGAAATAGCTGGTGACTTCCATTGCATGGTAATTATTAATTTCTGCTCATCTGATCTGCTTCCCAAAGAAGTGTCCAGCCACTACCTACCAGTGTCCAGGATCCCCCCTGGGAAATGGTTGATTCCCCTCCTGCTCAAGAAAGAGGTCTTTGGGCTTCCCCTTCACAGGTAGGAAGGAGTTAATGGGTCCTGTTCTCCCCCCTCCCCCACTAGTGGAGCCCAGCTCTTCGAAACCACGTGATGGAAAATCTCTTGGGGAGAGAGTGAGAGGAGCTTTCGTAAGAGCTTGGCGGGTGGGGGGAGAAGTTTCCAACCGCAGGGAGGAAGGGAGGAAACTGCAGGGCCACAACCCAACGGCCTTGACTGGAAAGGATGGCTAGGGTGCAGACATTGCACCCTTGCAGCCCTGCACAAGTTTGGGGATGCCCAGGTGCTTCTCACATGGCATCTTGTTCCCTGTCTCCAGGTGCATAGGGCAGACCTGTCTGCTCCCCACATAGGAATCCACCCCCATGCCAGAGCACAACACAATTGCTCCTCGTGCTGCATCAAAGAGCCTGAAAGTACAACACAAGGGCAAAACCACCTGATTTGATTTATGAACTTGGTGTCAGAGACATATGCAAAGTGGGGACAGGAAGAAGACTGAGCAGGCCAGGAATAGCAGGGGAACATGGCCCTATTCTCAACTACATGAGTCACCCAGGTCTGGAATAACTGTGAAGGTCTGGGGCAGGGCTGAGGGCTCTCACACATCTTTTCACTCTGGGGACTGCTACAGACACAGAACTAATGCCACAACCTTTGCTCTTAGAAACAGGATATAAATAGCGAAGACAACAAGAAAACAAATACAGATAGGGCCCTATTGGGTCTGCTGTGATGGGAAGGGTAGCTGTTCCTGGGGATGCTGCCCCTGTGAAAACATAGGAAGGTGTAGGAGGCAGAAGACACTGTTTCTGCAGGGCTGGCCCCAGGGATGGTGGCACGGTCACAGGAGGAGGAGGTCTCAGCACAGACACACCAACTGCTTTGATTTTTCCATACCTCTCTGTAGTGGGGTCAGAACAGTTGAGTGGGTACCGCAGGTCGATGATGGTTCCATCTTTGTCCTGCAATGAACCCTGTTGCTGTGTGTAGTACTCCACCAATTCTGACAAGGTGGCAAACTTCTCCCCTCCATACAGGTCATAGAAATCCCCGGTATTCTGGATACGGATGTGGGTTACCTGGTCACCAACCCTGTTGGATGATGCAGAAAGCAGTCCAGTGAGGGGGTTCGAAAAGAGGCAGAAAAGTTGCAGTCCCTGCATTATCTCCTGCCATGGAACCAGAGCAAACCAGCTCAGTGAAAGGAGAGGATTGGAAAGGGAAGCTCCTGGGGCAACTTGAGGGAAGGTCTGGAAGATGCTGGGAAACTCCAGACCTTTTATAGCTTGGAAATAACTCAAAGGAATAAAAATAGGGTGAAGGAGAGGTCAGGACACAGGAGGATCCTAGCATTCTGAATATGTAACCCTCGAAAGGCAGAAGTTGGGGTCCAAGTTACCTACCGAACTGAAAGAGAAAAGTCCCCCTGATTCTTCCGACTAGGCCTGGCTAGAAAGCTCCCATGGACACCCCGTCCCTTCAGCAAGGCTTCAGCTTCCAGCCCACTCAGGTCACGGTGAAACCACCTAGCAGAGGAGATAAAAACAGCACTGATTGAATGAAAAATGCCAGGCATTATTGTGGAGACTTATACAGTGAGGTAGGACAGTCCCCAGCCAGCATCTCTAGAGGGATCCCATACCCACACGGGTGACAGCCAGCAGGAGCAAAACAAAACCCTTCATCTATGATACCTGCCCCAGCCCATGAAAGGTTTCCACAGAAATACAGCTACCAGGATGATCCCCTATGTCTTGTCCTACATCCCTGGTCCCTCTCCCTACCCACACACCACTCAGTCCCTCTTACCTCACCATTGTGGAGGGAGAGAGGAAAGGGGGCCAACTGGCTACCGCCAAAGCAACTCAACAAACACAGAGGAAAGATCTCTTTATGCTGACAAGAAAAGGGAAGTCGGAGGTCTGTGCTGGAGCACTCAACACCAAGCTGTTTCCGCGTCTCTTGGGAGCTGGCCATGTATCTTTCCTGGCATCTACTGTTAGTCCATTCAGCCCGTCTCCATCAACCTCACTCTGGACACGTCCCTTGTTCTCCTGGCCCTCTGTGCACTGCTGTTGGGCACAGACAAGAGCAACCTAGTGCGCAGCTGGGCACGCGCAGCTCCAGGAACAGGAAGTGCTCTGAGCCATCAACTCCACAACCCCAAGCTGCTTTGCACACACTTCTGCTTCTCATTTTGCGTCTTTCCCCCCCTGCCCCCATTATTTTTGGGTCTCTGCCTTTTTTCACAGTGGGGTTGACTAGTCAAGTTCTTCTTGGGTCCCAGCCGTGCTCGCAAAGTTCAGCTCTACAAGTCGTCTCTTCCCCTTCCTCCATAAGGGACCAGTAACAAACATCAACGCCCCCCACCCTCACCACCACCTTGCAGTGGTGCCAAGTGGCCCACAGCTGCTGAGGTCACCCATGCATCTTCAAGGGCTAAAGCAGGCAGCACATGCTAGTATGCATTCAGCAATGAAACACTCAAGTTTTTGACCACCCGCCCAGCCACACAGCTTGGGTTCTCCTGGGCTGCTCTCAGCTACCTCTCCAAAACCTCCATGCTCCAGCTCACCAATGAATAAGTCACACAGCCACCCTCTGGGCAGATAAATATCCTATGCGCTCTATACAACCACAGAGGGAATCTGTGCAAACCCAGAACAGACCTGCAGACTTTGAGGCCCAGGCTAGCACTCTGAGCACAGCACTGTCTTCCAACCAGCTTCTGAAACATAGCCTGACTCCAGAATGTGCCTTTGACAGAAACATTAGTAGCTTACAGGTGGGTGAATCTGCCTAGAAAAGCAGGCACAGAGCAGGACAGACAGCTATTAGCTAAGGCTGGCACACACAGCATCAAGAGAGTTCAGTCTAGGACCTGCAAGGTCCCAAGACAGCATATTGAGGCTAAACTTGTCAATTTGGACAACCAGATGGAAGGAAAGAAAACTAACAGTTTACAGCCCATGACTGCCTTTTCTCTTAGCACTGGTTTTAAGGTCTGCAGTTCTCATGAAAGAGTGAGAGCTATGGGGTGGCCAAAGAGGGCAATCCAACCGGTAAAGGAGCCCGACTCTTCCCTGGGGCCATATCTCAGCTACTCTGTGTGGTAGCTGAGACATGAAGTGTGGGCAGCAGGAACAGTAAGAGATTTGCTCATTTCAAATAGCAGCAGCTGCAAACTTCTCTGCACACCACCAGACTGGGAAATCCTGCAAAGCAGCTGAACTGACTGCTAGCAATGGCCAAAACATAACCCGTGGCCAAGGGAGATATTGAAACTAGCAACAAAGGGAAATACAGGAGAGAATAGGAAGCCAAGGTTTATTGCTAGAAAGACAATTTAGGCATCTACACCACCTTTGAAATACTTCCAGTTTCACACAGACAATCAGCAGGGACATGGTAAGTTGCAGGGCTCCTGCTGTACAGACCTAAAACATAGGAAACTTTAAAGGCACAGAGAATTGTGGCCCAAGGGAACAGTCTTTACACAAAGAATGGGCTGCACCTAACGCAAATCAGAGCCAGAGTAGTGCTGGCACAGGAAAGTAATGACATTTAGTGGTTGGGTAGAAATGACAGGAACCAAATAGATTAAGCAAAGCAATGTTGATACTTACTCAAAGACAGAAAAGCAGCAGACCAGAGCAGGAGAAGCTCTGGGCAGCAGTCCCAAAAGGGTATTCCTGCTATCAAAAGAATATTAGATTATGCAGGGTTGATAGGAAGCCATAGCAGACAAAAATAAAACCGAGGCATCCCTATACCTTATAAACTGGACAAAGCAGAAAATCTGTCCAAGAAAGAGAACATTACTGAGACACAGGGGAGGGGGGAAAGAACAAGGTGCCAAAGAGCCCCAAACAGGATAGAAAGGGTAAGTTAGAGCTAAACCCATGTAATTCAGTATCCTCCAGTTGAGCAAACCCCTGGGAGTGGTGTAGCCCACAAGGTAGTATCTGTGTGGATACAAATCCAAAATCACATAATTTACAAAGTGAATTTATACTTCTAATTGTTTCCACATCAGGAAAGGACTAGGTGTGCACAGGTGGCCCAGATCAAAGACACCAAATAAATAAGATAATAAAAAACTACCAGTGAAGAGTTCCAAATGATAAGCTGGGCAAATATCACAGTGGGTTAAATTTAGAGAAGCAATTGCTTGGTATCTTTGATGTTGTTCTCTGTAAAGGCTGGAGCACGCAACAGCAGACTGTAATTGAGCCACTAAAATACTTTCTTAATACAATTAACAGGTCAAGAGATTTCAGCATCAAAAAGACTATTCTTATAGTGTAGTTTGGCCTTCAGCACAACACCGACTATAGAACCTCATCTTATAAATCCTTTGTGAAGCTAGGCCACAACTAGCACAGGAATCAATTTAGAAAGGAGGATAAACGCAGCAGCCATTTAAAAGATGCTCACATATGGACTGCTGGAAAAAAAAAAAAAGACCCTGACAAACTGGAGAAAGTCCAGTAGCGAAGCACATGAGGATAGGCTGAGGGAGCTGTTTTTGTTCAGCCTGGAGAAGGCTGAGGAGGGATTTAATAGCAGTCTGACACTACCTAAAGGGGGGGGGGAGGGGAAGGGAGGAGAGATTAGCAACAATGGAGCCAGATCCTTCTCAGAGGGACACAGCGAAAGGACAAGAGGCAACAGGCATAACTTGCAGCAAGGGAAATTCTGATTCAATATAGGAAAAATTCCACACACACACCTGTGCCCAAGAGTGGTTCAGCAATGGCACAGGTGCCCAGAGAGGCTGGGCAATCTCCAGTCTTGGAGATGTTCAGGATTCACTTGGACAAGGCCCTCATTAACTTATAGAGTCAACCTTTGAATCCATAAGATATTTAGCATCCTTTGACAAGGAGTTCCACTACTGAACTACAGAACCACGACCTCCTTTGGTTTGTTTCTAACCTGTTCCCTGCCCATTTTTATTAACAACTGATTTTTGTAATGAAAGAAAAATCAATGACCAATTCCTCTGGTTCCTATTCACCCCCTCCAAGCCACCCACAATTTTATAGACCTGTAACTTCTGTATCCTTCCTTAGCTCTTTTCCAGGCTGAAGACTGCAACCCTATTTAGATGTTCTCTGTACAGAGCTATTCTACACCTCTAATCATCTTTGTTGTCCTTCTCTGAGCCTTTTCCAACTCTGCTACATCATTTTGGAGATGAGGATGAAACGGGGGCCCAGAACTGCACACAGTATTCAAGATGATGGTGAGACAGGGACATATACAAAGACATAACTCTGATATCTGCTCACTTGTTCACTGCAACCAAACATTAAGCTAACATTTTCATGTGCTTCTGTATTACAAGATCACAATTTTACTCCAGAGAGTTTAAGATCATTTCAGAGTTTATTGTTTTATATGCAAAGTTTGAATTATTTTTCTCCATGAATATTGTTTCACATACACCTATTTTGAATTTCATCTGCTGTTCTATTGCCTGCTCATTCTCTATCATAAGGTCATTCTGCAATTATTCACAGTTGATTCCCACCCTATTATCCTAAATATCTTTCTATCATCAGCCAATTTTCTCATCTCATTGTTCACCCTCTTTTTCCAGGTTATTTGGGAATATACTGAACAGCACATATCCCAGCTCAGACCCTAGTGATCTGACCACTGGTGACTATCCTTTGCTGTGAAAACTGGATGTTTATGTCCATCTTCTGTTTCTTATTTTCTACTAATTCTTTACCCAAGAAAAAGCCTTCTTCTCTCTTAGGCCATGGCTTTAGTTCTCTTTAAAAACAAGCCTTTGATGAGGGGAAGCTTGTCAAATCCAAGCAAACTATATCAGTCAGATGTCCCTTATCCACAAGCTTGCTAAGTCCCTCAGAGAACTCCAATAGTTTTTCAAGACAGGATTTCCTTTACAAAAGTAGATACTGACTTTCTTTAATGTCATATTCATTCCTTTCTCTCTTATAGTATCTAATCTCTTGCTCATTCTAGATATCAATTTTATTGGTCTGTGGTTCTTATTTGAACTCTTTTTAAAAATCAGCACTGCATTTGCCACCCTGTAGTTCTCAGCAGCAAGGTAAGGTGTAGGCAAGAGGTTGCAGTTCTACACAGAACTACATAGTAGTTCAGCTGCAGCATTCTTGCACTGTGTTAGAGCTGCCAGATAAAGGCCACCTGCTCTGGGGGAATGGGCAGATGGACCATCTGCTTGCAACTGGCCCAAGTCAGATGCCCTCTGGCAGGCTACAGGACCACAGGACAATGCTGAACCATGGTAGCTGCCTAACCAGAATCTAACCATAGATTAATGCTGGTGCTAATCCCATTTCCTTATACTATGTCGCTGCAGTCCCAACAACAGAGCACCCATTTGGATTGACAGTGAAGAGTGTATGTCTTGTCAGTTAGGGTTCTAAGACAGTAATAAATCAAGAAATAATCAGGCTTAAAAAAGGTCTGCTACCTGATATTTCTCTGTACAAAAATGTTTTGAGATGCTGCAGCTGCAGGGCCTGCATAAGGCACAAAATAGTTGTATTGGACTGGTCATCACAAACTCTTCTTTCTTTATAAAAGTGAGGAGGAGGACCAGCAGCAATAGCAATCTAACACACTGTGAACTCAGTCCTCCAGCTATCCTGTAGTTCCTAGTACAAGGTGTTCTTTTTCCCCTCTCTGCCCAATTCCTACTTCCAGTACTTTTATTTTTCTCACCAACACTGTTTTCTACCCTTAGCTAGCATACACAACACTCACCCACAGGATGGCATCAGGATCTTGACTGGCAGATCCCCACTGATAGGGGACTAACAGCAGCGGGTGGAGGGAGTATCACAGCCTTTAGCCAGGGGGTCCTACTAAAAAATAAAATAGTATTGGAAATATCAACACAATAGTATCTGTAATGGACTTGGGAGAGAGATCAAACAACTTGACAGAGCAAGGGGTGGACTCCCATCCTAGAGACACAGCTGGATGCTCACCATGGTGAGTTCCACAGCTCTGGAAGGAGCAGCCGACACTACTTTGGGTCTGCTGCAAGCCCTGTGACTCACCTGCATCTGATCCGCACAGGCAAAGCTCTGAATGCAGCCTGTTTCTGGGGTGGACAGAGGAAAAGGTAGCTCCAGGTCAGGCAAACAGCAGGCCTCAAGCAAAAGGTTTAATTTTCACCATTCGCAAAACACTTCCTGAGCTGTAGTTAATAAATAATTAGAAGGTTGGGGGAAGGCCAAGCCCAAGCTGGGAGAGGTGGATGGAGACGGAAGGGACCGACTGCTCTTCCTGCCTCCTATCCACTAAGTTCACGCCCTTGCTGGCTACATTCCTCAGCAGTTTGTAGCTGAAAGACACAGAAAGCAAAACTGAACGCAGCTCTCTCACACCTGGCTCACAGTTCCCTGCTCTCCCAGCCCTTCCATCCGGACCCACCCTCACCCTTCCCAAACATGTCAACACTTCCAAGGGCAAGAGACACAGACAAGTTGCAAGGCCACCAACAGTCAGATGGACCTGATGCTCCTTCACTTGAATAAGGTCAGAAATACAAAGCTTCACACTTGAGAGGAACTGCTCCCCTAGGTTTGTTTGTCTCTTTAGTCTTGGCAAGCACAGGATGCAGTTTTACATTACGTTTATGTTGTTCTAACCCAGGCTGCAGCCAAAAGGGGCAAGGCTAGCTCTCCTTCACCATGCCAGTCCCCCTGCTACACCTTTCTGCAGCCTTTTTCATTAGGTCTAACACACGTCTGCTCACACATTCAGCTAGAAAACAACAATGCAGCTACACAAGTTGGTGTTAGGAGCATACTGGGTGGTGGTGGTGGGGGAACAAATTAGCAGGACTGACTCGGCTGGTGACAGGGGTCTTAACTCCATTTATGCCACTTCCTGAAGAACACCTTAGGGACTAAATTATGTTTATGAGCCTACTACCTAGTACATTTCAAATATCTCATTTGTATGTGCTTGTTCTTAGATAAGGCTTAGCACCTCTGAAATCATGTTAAAAAAACCCATCGTTTTAATATTAGGTGTTGCAATTTCACACCAAGGCTTGTATGAGCAAGCATCTCTTTCCAGGATTGGTACATACAGGCCCTCTCAAATCATTAGCACAGGTTTTACCAGACATGAGGCAGACACGGCTGTAACTGCCTCTGCAGCAGGGAGGGATCCATCCCTGAAGAGCAGTGCTAGGCCCAGGTTTGCTCAGAAATCACGAGGGTTGTTTTCCAGATAGTTTTTATTCACAAGCAGACACACAAACACGCACAAAGCAGCCGATTCCTCCCAGAGCAGCGTCTCCCCTGTTCAGCCGCCCCCTTCGCGGGGCTGCCGGCCCCGAGCCGCAAGCAGCCCCGGCCGCGGGGGCACGGAGGGCCGGAGCACCGCCACGGGGGCGGACGGGACAAGCCTCCGCTTTCACGAGGTCGCCACTCCCCCGGTCCCAGCCCCGTGCGGGGGCAGCGTCATCGGGGGCAGGAACATGGCTTTGAGCTTCCCCGACATGCTGGCTATCTCCGGGTCCTGAGATTCGTAGGATTTGATCAGCCGGGCGAACTTCAGCACGCCTAGAAGGAAGCGGATGGGCGGAGAGGGCGGCTGAGACCCGGCGCCCCGCGCCGGCGCCCCCCGGCGGCGGCGTGGGGGACTCGCCCCGTCCCGCCCCGCCCCGCCCCGCCCCGCGGGGAGGACACTCACCTTCCCCGTCGTTGCTGAAGCCGTAGGCTTTGATCACGTCCTGCTGGATCTGGGTGGCCACGGGCAGCAGGAACTGCAGCATCTTGCCCATATCATTGCAGGCGTTGTCCCGCGCCTCGTCCATGCGCTGCGCGTTCTCCGGGGAGCCGAAGGCCTTGATCACCTCCGCCAGCACCACTGCGGACACACACACCGCTACCAGTCCCCCGCCGTCGCCTCCCGCCCGCCCGGTGGGCCCCGCTCCCTGGCAGGCCGCCCCCCACTCACCTTTGGCCTGCTCGGCGCTCAGCGCCGCGGCCTGCGCCAACGTCGCCATGGGGCGCCGCGGGCCACACAAGCAGGGCTTCGTGCTCGCCGCACGACCACAGCAGGGACTGCCGGACCCTTTCGACGCAAACGCAATCACTGTTCTGTCGTTACGCACCACAATAAGGCTTCCCGCGCCGCAGGAAACCTACTAGACAAATACTAAAAGAGCTGAAATCACTGAAAAACCTTTTTCCGCGCGAATGCCCACCCGAGCTGCACTGTCTTTGCGGTGAAGGCGAGCCACCTCTTTCGCTCAGTCTCCCTAATGAACGCCTCTGAGGCCTTCCGAACGGGCCTAAGTTCCCTGACCCACGCCGATGATGACTATAATAGCAAAAAACAGAGGTTTAGGACGTATTTTGGGTGGTATGTAAATGAGCTGTTTCCTATTCGTGATACAGAGCGCCGCGCCACGCCACGCCACGCCCCGCGGCGGTGGGCGGGCCCTCTGTGGTCACAGCCGGGGCGGGGCGGTTGGCTGCGCTGCGGCCGGGCCGGGCCGGGCCCCCAGCTCCGCGGCCGGGGAGGGCTTCCCTTGTGCGGCGTCCGTAGTGGTCCCTCTTCGGCACTGGCTATAGCGACACCTCGCCTCTCTCACCCCGGCCGTGCCCCAGGCTCTAACCACCCTCCGGGCCCTACAACGACCTGCATCACAGCCACTCTTCGGCCCTTTTCAGTATCCCTCACCTTCACTCCCCTGCCCAGGGACAACTTCATGTCTGAACTCTCCTGCAAGCGAGCAGTTTTACACTTCCAGATCGCTTCCTAGTCCCAGTAAAAAAAGAAATGAACACAACAGAGTCTGTTTCTGGAAGGGTTTTTTTTGTTTGTTTGTTTTTCTTTTTTAAGAGCTTCATATATATATTTATATATATAAATTATTAGAATGTGTGTTGGGGCTTGGGAGTGCGTGGGAAACTTTGTTCGGGTGTTTTTCCATAGTTGGGTTGTTGGTTGTCTTTTTTTTTTTTTAATGTTTAAGTAAATATATATATGGGGACCAATTGAGATATACAACTGTGAAATCAGACACGCACGCAGGGATAAGGGAGTCACAAATTGCTACATAAAACTGTCACGTCTAATAGGATGTGCATGAGTTAAAGTACATCAATTAGAATGGGTGAGGGGAAAGGGGCAGCCACCTTCGCAAAGAAAGTACCAGGATGCAGGGTCTCTTGGCCGTGTCGGCTCTCCCATTGGGGTTCAAAGGGGTAGAGGCAATCGCAGTCTTTAAAACAGTCTCACGGTACTTCGCACCTCATGGCTCTATCCATTCTCTCGAGGTGTGAGAAAGCACAGCCATCATCTTGCAAACAGTCTCATGGTGCTTTGCACCTCAACAGCTAGGCCCAGTCCCTCAATGACTGACCAGGTAGGTAGGAGTGGCCATTTCTGAAGGGGTCCCATAATGCTTGCTTTGTATCTGACAGGATTTTGGAGACTGGGAAGCCACCCTGCCTAATTCGAAAAAGTTCCATGTTGCTTTTTTGCGTCACTAAGCTGTATCTTACATCTAAAGTAGGGGAGGGTGAGGAGGCATCTTGAAAAGAAGCTCCATCTGGTTTTGAGTTACTTCTTGGACACATCTCACAGAAGCAGAAAGGGCAGCAGCGTCATGTACGTGAAGTCCTGTGATGCTCTGCACTGCTTTTATTTAATGCAACTGTTCCCCCAATAGAAAGGATGGAGCAGCTGCAATCTTGAATTTCCATCAGTCTTTGTCTTTTTGAGCTCTCTGCAATGCTGATGTTTCCTTCAGAGCCCTGCTGAAATTATGTACCAGTCATTCCATGTCCTTTAGTGTTATTTCAATCCCTCCCCATTTTCTCTCCTCTCCTTTCTGCTTCCACGATGCCATCCTGTACTCTTCATCCATTCTGCTCTTGCACTGTACTGCACTGTAGGATCAGGATGTGTTAACTCTGCAGGTTCCCCTCCCCCAGGATTTGGTTGATCAATTGCTCTTCTTAAGAGAAAGACATGATGATGTTGTGTTGAGGGTAGGAGTCCATTTAAAGGGGTTTGTCACTTTCTTTCTTCAGGTGACTAGGAGAAAGAAGAAGAACAAGACGATTGTGAGAGAAAAAAGAGAGGGAGAAATAATTTAGTACTGTGCACTGCATTTGGTTAGTCTAGTCCCTCATGACAGTGCTGGCTTGGAAAGTTTTGCAAAATCTTAAGGTAGCAGATGCTATCCAAAAGGTACAGTATTGTACCTCTCCCTATCCCAATATGCTTCCCTGTGCACTTGCAAGAACCCTGTCTAGGACAGAGCATCCAAGCCTTGTGAACATATGGTGTTTTTGCAAGGGTATCAGTTAGGAATAACTATATTAGCACGCGTGAAACAGGCAAGTTTACCCCTCAAGGAAAGGAGCTGTGACCCCATACAAGAGATTAGCCTACAGCCCACTGAACAGCCACCTGCCGAGAATGACCTTCATGATGGCCAACCTATAGCTTTGCCCCAGTGGCAAGGAATCCATGCTCTCAGATGTGGGGTCAAGGCTGGGTCAACCACTTAAGGAGAAACGCTTCCCTGATCCCACTTCTGCCATCCTCAGGCCATGGCCAGGTTCAGATTTGTACTGTGAGGTAAAAGCATTCTGCTCGCCCAGTTCCATGGAGAGAGCAGGTCCCATGCACCTGTAGTAATCCTCCTGTGTAGGGAGCGGTACTCCATGCAGAGGGTGGTGGGCATGAAGCCACTGCTGCTGTTCTAGAGCCAAGCGCTGCAGCTCAGCTGACTGTGCATGCATGGCCTGAAGCTGATGTGCTGCTGACATCGGTGCAGAGAGAGACCCCGGCAGGTCCCTGTAGGGTGCAGCTGCAGCCAAAAACAAACAAGAGAATAAACAAGTTAATGTAACAGCCCCATCCTCATCCACGTCCCCATAGCTTAGTCAAGACTTTATTGCACTTTTCCAGTCCTGCTAATGTGCAGGACTTGCTGATGCCCTGATATTCTAGGCCTGCCCTATGCCATGACAGAGCTCTGTTAACGGTTTGGTTTTATGACCCCCCCCCACCCTGTCCACTGAAGCTCTGCTGATGCTCTTTAGAGAAGACTAGCAGTCCCCATAAGCACCCTTACCAAAAAGCTGGTGGCGCAGCACTTCATTCTCATGTAAGGGGTGAGGGAGGAGTGGGTTGGGGATGGTTCCCGCTGGGTATGGTATCCGGGTGAGATGTGATCCCGAGGCAAGTGGGTCAATAAGAGGGTGAACAGAGGCTGAGGCTGGGAAGAAAAAATATCAAAAGGTAATTGTCCCATGCTATGTAAGAGGCAAAGACGCAGGTGCAACAAAACAGATAGACATGGAAAAGGCCAGTGCTTATTAGGGGTGGAATGAATGCAAGGCTAGACAATGCAGTACCATTTCCTTCTGAGTGTATTCCTTTGGCCAGCACTGAATTTCACGTGAACTAGTCTGGCATAGCTCTGTCCCTGCCACACCACCTGGGTATTCCGACATTGTTATGCTCCCTGGGGAGCGCTGCTTCTTAAAGTTGATCCCACAAGAACCTGCTCTGCAATCGAGTCTGTACCCAGTATTGCGCCTGTATGCCACATCAGCTGTCATTCAAGTCTGTATGCACATTGGGTGCTTCCATTTCCAGGTCCCATCCAGGGCAGATGCTCAGTGCCAGGCACTCAAGTTTGCAAGTATTATCTAAGGCTGAAATGGAAGATATTATTTTATATGACAACTGCTCTTTCCACATAATCAAATCACTTAGTGTTTTGAACTGTCAAGATGCTGGCTGAAGGTATATAGCTATGCTGTGTAGGTGAATGGATGTTCATCGATACCCAATACCACTCTGAGTAGTTGCAATTGCAAGAATGGGTGTCTGTTTGTGGCTATCACCAGGTCCCACTGACCTCTCACAATGCCCAAATAGGCACAGCACTTTTTTCTATTATACTGTGGTTTGGGCTTTGTTTCCCTGCGATTTTTGTCACTAAACTTCTTTTTTCCTTGCTTTCCTGTAGTATGTGGAAATGGAAGAGACCAAGACTCAATTCTGAAGGGCAGCAGCCTTCCAGTTTCTTTCATAAATATAAGCCAACCTAAAGCCAATCTTCTGTCCCATCCTTTCCCACCACCTGCAGCAAGAGCCATAGGAGGAAACTGGAGAGTCAACATTTCATTAGGCTTAAGGATATCTTTGAAACTGTTGCTAGCAGGGCCCTCATTCTCTCTGCAGACCAGTCTGGGAGTAGAGTCCACAGCACCACCACCCTTGTTAGCCAGTGGCACCCCAGCATTATTAGTGTTCTCATAGATCCCAAACCAAAAGACGTGGTACAAATAGCTCTGTTCTCCACTAAGCAGCAAACTCACAGATATGCTGACAATTGCAGTAGATGTCAGTGTCTTTGGTGGGATGGAAGTGAGGGGTAGGCTGAATGATCATGGTATTGACCTTTTTTGGCTGAAGAGATGGGTCTGGGGCCCTCAAAGTCTAGTCTCAGCAGCTCTTGGGCTTCCCCAGAGCCAGGAGGGAGTACAAGGAGGGTGCAGTATGAAGCAGAGCACTGCTCTATGCAGAGCACCACACCTGTGCTGCACTTCTATGCAGTCCTTACCTGCATGTATAGCATCCTGCTGGTGGAGATGGAGGTGGGAGTGGATGTGGGAATGCTGATGATGATGTGGTGTCACATTGAGCATCTGAAGCCGGGCCAGAGGGTCATTGCTGAGAGCAGCCACCCGCTCTGCGTGCTGGCGCTCGGCTGCCAAGCGCTCAGCATAGGACATGTCAGGACGAAGGGTTGGGCCAGCCGCCAGCGCCAGCCTCTCCCGCTCCAAGTGGCCCAGCCCTGGGTGGAAGGGAAAAGCAGGATGAAGGCCAGGGGCTGTCTGCAGACTCAGCCCGCCATGGCGTGGGAAAGGATCCATGGCAGCAGCTGGCACGGCATGAAGCTGCTCCAACTCAGCTGGCTTGACTTCAAACCCAGGCTTGAGACGTTCACGCAGGTCTCGGTCCCTCAGGTCTCGTTCACGGGCTTCTCGCTCCCTCAACTCTCGCTCCCGCGTAGCTGGGTCACTGCTGTAGATGGCTGGCATGTTGTACCCCAGCAAGCCTGGGTCAACAGCACCCAGGGGCACATAAAAAGGGTGGTTGCGGTTGCTGGGGGACATAACGTGTGGCCGTGCATATTCACTGAGTGTGCGCAGAGCTGGGGTGTCAGGGCCCAGGTATGGGGGAACAGTTGCTACAGCACTGCCCTGCTCAAAGGAGGGGCGATGGGGAACAGGCCCAAGAGATGAGCATTCAACTGGCCGGCCCTCCTGGGCCATCTTCTGTAAGAGAGCAGAAAAACAAGCACCTCACTGTCACAGCCCCAAGAAGGAGTGGCTAAGGGGGTCCCCAAACAGCAGCCCCTGCTTCACTCCAATGGAGCAAGCCCCATCACACCTACCACGCTTCTCTCCAGCTCCCTCTCCTTCTCTCTTTCCCTCTCCTTCTCCCTCTCCCGCTCCCTCTCTCGTTCCTTCTCCTCACGGGCCTTCTGCTCAGCCTCTCTCCGGACTTTTTCCACCAAGTCTGCCCTTTTCTTGGCCAGCTTGGAGCCGTCAAGGGGTACAAAGTACAGGTCTGTGCGGGAGCAGGAGTTGAAGCCACGGTCCAGGTGTTTGTTGAACCTGAGTGAAAGAAATTAAGTGTGTCAGTATAAGAGGGGGGCTGAGGGAACAGTGAAAGCTGAGCCCTGCACTGTGATAAGGGAAGGGCATACAAGGCTTATTAGTAAGGCAGCAGAGTGCAGCAATATCCCATACATTTGGGGCAACATCCCCTTGCATCCCCACGCATCCCTGCTCAACCAGGCCCCTGTGCAGACATTCCTTTGCCACTCCCTGAGGTGGACTGATTCACAATGCAGAGGCCTGGCCAGGCTGCAAAGGCGTAGAGAGCATACTCCAAAAGTAGGGCCAAGGAGCAGAGTTGTGGCACTGCCCTCCAAGCCCCCCAGCTCAGTGGGCCTACCAGAGTTGGCCAAGCACTCAGGTATTGCTCTAATATCAGGTACTGGAGCCAGGTGGTGGCTAGCCGGCTCTCAGCTCCCCTAGGTTGATACCAGGAGCTGCATCAGTCTGGCTGTGTCTGCTCTCCAGAGAGGTCCATTTCCATCTAGGAAACCCCAAGAGACCATCCTTTCCCTTTCACACACTCCCTCTATTTTTCCCTTGAAGTTTGTGTGCCTCCCCACCTTCAGCACATCTCCAGCTCCCCTGTCTGCCCCACACCTGGCTGACTGGCTGGCATGGCTGGGCACGTCCACCACCTTGGGGGGCGGCGAGGGGCTGCGAGCCGGCGGCATGGGGCTCTCAGGGGGCTCGTACTCCTCTGACGGCTCCTGCTTGATCTGTGCTGCACTCAGTGGGAGGGGGGGCAGTGGTGGTGCGGGGGCACCCATGCTGCCCGGCAGTGAGGGGGCGGCCGGGGCAGGGGAGGGGGCTTTGTAACCACCCATCACAGGGGAAGATGTCATGTGGTAGCTGGGAGGGGTAGCCACGTGGAAGGAGGAGGCAGAGGACACAGGGGGAGAGCCTGGCTTGTAGGGAGCTGGGGGCTGGAAGGTAGGGACAGGGGATGACGCTCGCTTCCCATAGGGGGCTA
>NW_020450778.1:550804-657188 GCF_003343035.1 Apteryx rowi
GGAGGAGGAGGAAGAGGAAGAGGAGGAGGAGGAGGAGGAGGGGGCCGCAGCGGCCGCAGAGGGAGCCTGGCTGTAAGTGGCCTGGCTGTGGGGTGGGTAGAGTCGCAGCCCATAAGTGGCATGGGAAGGGTGATGGTTGTTTGACTCCAGGGTGTGCGAGTAACCCCCGGGGGCCTGGGGAGGAGCTGCTGTGGCTGGGGAAACCCCCGCTCCACTCCCATGCCCATGGTGGTGCTGCTGGGGCGCCTGCTGGTGGTGGGAGCTCTGGCCAGGGAAGGAGGCAGCAGGGTGGGAGCTGGTGTTGCCCAGCGGACGGCTGTAGGGGGGCGGCCCCTGGCTCCAGACAGGCTGGGAAGGCAGGGAGGGCTGGGTGTATTTGGGGGGCTGACTAGACACCGAGAGGCCACTGGGCAGGGGGAAGGAGTGGCCATAGGAGGCACTGTAACTGGGCAGGGGCTGGGCAGGGGACGCCTGGGGGTACTGAGCAGAGGAACTGGACGGTGGCAGTGGTGGAGGGGCATAGGGATAACGTGACGGGGCCACGGTTTGTGCCTTGTCCTGCCCCATCCCATGGGGCAATGGGAGGTGCCCAGCCAGGGTCTGCCCCACCATCCCCGGAGAACTGGAGGTGGCCACTGCATTGTTGAGTGGGCGCAGAGCTGGCAGGGGAGGCAGATTAGCAGAGACATGGGGAAAGGAAGGAGCAGAAGCCGGGGAGGCAGCTGGAGGGTTGGCTGGGGGGGTCTTTTGAGGGGGAAGCCCACCAACCACTGATGCCAGTGAGATAGGGGTGGTGGGCGGTGGATTGTGCTTGGCACTGAGGGTCTGCTCGCGACCCCCTGATGCTGGGAGCCCCCCCACACCACTGGCAATTTTGGTCCCAGCCTGGACCATATTGGCTGTAGGGTAAAGAGGAGCATGGGCAGAGGAGGAGGAGGAGGAGGAGGGAGTAGAAGAGGTGGCAACAGCAGAAGAGGAGGAGGCAGGTGTCTGTGGGGCCTGAGCCTGGAAAATCCGTGAAGCTTGACCCTCGAGCTGAGAGTGGTAGCTCCCTGCAGTGGGGCCCTGCGGGTGGACTTCGGCTGGGAGACCAAAGCTCGGCTCAGGCGGGCGGGCCAGGCTGTCAGGAGGAGGAGCTACCGGAGGACTCTGAGGGAAGAGCGGAGGGTGGTGATAGGAGTGAGATGGTCCCTGGGACAGCACAGAGGAAGAGTCAGAGTCATTCTCCACGCTTCCGGGGCTGTAGACACTTGGCGAGGTGCTCCTGTTATCCTGGTCAATGTCCCGTGGGTCACTGCTCATCTCATCATTGAAGCTGTGGCCATCAAGGCTGTCAACATCTGACGGGGATGGAGGACAGGGTAACTCCTGAAGCAGAAAAAGGAAGGAGATGTTATGCAGCCTCCCAGACCATGCACAACACTTTTCAAGTTCCCAGAGATCTTGCTTTTTGACCTTTCTCCCTTAGTCCCAGCACAAAGGAAAGTACACAGAGGGAAGGAGACATAATTTGGCAAGACAGTCAGCCCTACTAGAACTTCCCCTCTGAGCAGCTCCAGTGCTCTCAGGTACTTCAGGAACATCATGTGCTTAAGAAAGGAGGTGATGATGGGTGTCTTGTGTACAGAGGCAATGAGGGAGGTGCAGAGAACTGTTACAGACCAGGCTGAGAATGAATCTATGAAAGGTCTCAGCACCACCAATAAAGGGCCTTTGAGCAGGGTATAATTCAGTACCACCAGGTGGCAGATAGCAGCATGCACAAGCATTAAGGGGAGCCAGCAAATCCAGAATTGCTCTTTCCTATTTATCCAGGGCTTTCCTCATCACATTCCTTCCTCAGTGAGGAAACCCGCTCCCCTTTGGCTCCTGCCCTGCTCTCTTTGCTCCTTATTGGGGGGTTAACTCCCCATTGCTCTTCTGTTTCCCATTCCCTGCTCTCTCTCACCATGTCTCACTTCAGGCAATAAAATGTTCACTGATTAAGCAGCTAATGTGGACAATTAACAGGGTTTACAAGAGAGGCTAAAGTGAAAAAGATCATTGTTAAGCTGAATAGAATGTCCACATGGAGAAATTACATTGGTATAACTGCAATGGTTTAATTATATGGACATCATAACGCAAGTAAATACCCTTGTGTCCACAAGCCTTTAAAGCTGATTTCAGTTCCCTGTTAGTCTGTTCAGGCAAAGTACAAGAATTGAGTTTTCTTTCAGCTGGCTGATCTTTGATCCAGTCCAGTGTTGTCTGCATTTCAGAAAAGCCGTACTAGAACTATGGTGAGTGTATCTAAGTTGGTTTTGCACTCACTTTAGGATTGGTATCATTATCTGAATCCCAGCATGATTTAAGGATCTCCGTTTTATCCTGTTCTACAACAGGAAAAGAGACTGACTCTAAACTGCCACAAAGTTGTGTGTGGAGTGAGGGGAGGGGGATCAGCACATCT
The DNA here is from genome assembly GCF_003343035.1 of Apteryx rowi. Classification (NCBI taxonomy): domain Eukaryota; kingdom Metazoa; phylum Chordata; class Aves; order Apterygiformes; family Apterygidae; genus Apteryx; species Apteryx rowi. Next base: position 553,257 of record NW_020450778.1, read on the forward strand.
CACAGCTGCTGTTCATCAGCACAGCCAGATTCCCTGCTGGGGGTAACCAGGTTCCTGCTATTGAACTGGGGGAAGACAGGGCCTGCACCAGGCCCAAGAGTTCAGGAGTCCTGCCCAGACAAGGCCAAAGGAACAGAGCATTTTTGTCTTCTGAATCATCATTCCAGGTAGCTTTTTTGTATGCCAAGCAGATGTCATTTATGTTCCACTTGCAGAAGGGGCTACCGTGTGAAATCTGAGATGCCAGAATGTGTGATTGTTGTGGCGGCCACACGTAGGCTGGGGCTCCAGAGTGGCAAGAATTTCAAGCTAGGTGGACATGAGCAGCACGTACAGGGGAAAGGAGCATTTCTTTGCCCTGGCCCCAGGATATGCCAGTGGACACAGCAGGGGGAACTCACCTCAGTTTTGGTTTTTTTGGGAGCATTGCTGTCCTCCCCTTCACTCTCTGAAATCTCTTCTGTTCGGCTCTGCTTGCTGCCTTTGGGGGTGCAGGATTCCTCCACCTGGCCTTTCTGTAAGGGAGAGAAGGACAGGGAGGTGGGAGGGTCACAGGGAGACCTCCTCTCCTACCTGGCCTGCACAAATTCTAGTGGGTGAGATACAACTACCACAATGCAGTGTGTTGAAAAGCTTAACAGACTGGGGGCAGCGAGGAGTGGTCAGGACAACACTGAGACAGAATTTGGCAAAAATTAACATTTAAAAGGGCTAGTGAGACTGAGGACTGCTTCTGGGAAGATGGTGGGAAGTGTAAGATGCTGAGGATGAGAAGAAGGAATACATCCCACCCGTTCCAGATAGCTGATCCCAGAATGGGTTCCACAATGGATCCCATTTGGTCTGCAAAACTGGATCCCTAATGGATCCTATCTGGTCTGGGTAGTCCTCTGGCACCTCACACTCACATACTAACTTATACAACCTATACAACCTTTGTTGCTTGTCGGGATTTTTCAGCTTTGCCATCACTGCTGGAGGTGCTGACACCACCTGGGGAAGCTCGACCCCGTGATCTGAGCTCCTCTCGGGGCCCTGGAGTCTCCTTCTTCCGTCCACTCCTCATTGACATCTAAGAGAGATCACTGGATCAGTACTGCTGTGCAGCTCCCTCCATCCCTCCTTAGCTTCCCAAAGCCCCTGAACCTCTGGCCCTAGCACCCTGCTATGCCAAACTCAAGTTCACAACGAGCTTTGCTGTGAACCTCAGTCCCAACCCACAGCTCTTGTTTGATTCTGAGTTCCCCCCTCCTCCTCCCATCTCACGTACTGAGTCTTTGTTCTGTCGTGTCTTCATTCTTTTGGGTGTGGGACCCCCATTCTCCTTGGCCCGGTTTGATGAAAACATAAATTTTTATCAATCTACCCCCCTCCCCCCCCTCCCCCCGTTGTTCTCTGTGAGACTGAGACAGGCAAGATCAGCTCTTCTGGAAGGGAGGGCTTACACCAGCAATGCAACAAGATCCTGGTGAATCCTGAAAGGCAGACAGAGAGACAAAAGGTGAGAAAGTGAATAGCATGCGGGACATCCTTTTGTGGATTGCTATATAAATATGACAAAGTTATTATTGTTTTTTAATTATTATTTACAGATCCAAAAATCTTTATCGAGAAAGCAATAAGCTTTCCCATTACTAGGAGAAAAGATTTGACCACTGTGATCTCAGATTTCCTTTTTCCAGGAGTGAAACCCACATGATGGGAGGCAGTCAGGACCCAACAATAATTTTTTGGGGGAAGCAGGGAAGAATGGCTATCAGTATGCTGATTTTCCTCTGACATCATTTTAACATTTCCATTTCCTTATTTATTTGATCTTCAGAGAGAGAGAGAGGAAAAAATAATAGAAAACTGCTTTAAAATGTTCTTAGTGACAATTTTTCTGACTTCATGTGTTCCTCTTTGCACTTGTTGTCAGTGCAGTAGTTTCATGATCCTTAACTGTCCATGTGCTGTCATTAGCTGATTCTGCATAACGAGCCCCTGGAAGCCTTTGCTGCAAGAAGTATTATACAGCCCTGACCTATCCAGTGCATAACACACACTTGCATACATGCACCAGCATGTCATACAGAAATACTGACAAATCTTGCTCAGACTGTTCAGTTTCAAAAATACATAAATAGGAACAAGAAAATAAATTTAGCTTTGCTTTTGCATGTCACAAACAGAATCGACTGTTTAGCTTGGGGTGTCTCCCCAGATCTCCTTCCTTCCCATACTCTGGGCTGTTTCTCTGTATACCAGATGGTGTCCATCCCAGAAATGCAGAGTACATCCTTGCAGTTTGCAACAGCAGGAAGATTTCCGAGCTTACTCTGAATAAACTAACAGACCTGTGCTATGTCCCGAAAGCACCACCCATATTTAATACTCTGTTACACCACACAGCTCCTACTTCAGAGTAGGAAAGCACCATGATTGTGTTAGCCTGAGAACTGGACTGAGCTGATTAAGGAATGCTGCTCCTGGAGCTAGTTTGCTTGAGTGTGACTCCGGATCCTTTGCATGGTACTGCACTGCATCGTACAGGTGTAACCAAAGAGAGATATTCCTTCCCCAGACTGTTATATGAGCTCCTCTACTTGCTCTCTGCAATGGACAATCCCCAAGACAAGGAGATGTGTCTTGTGGATGAGGCATCAGGAGAAAAGATCCACATCTCCTGAGTTATATTCTGTGCTCTGGAAGCATTGGGAAGTTTGGAGAATAAGACTGAGAATTAGGTTTCCTAAAGGCCATCCCAGATCAGGAGAGATCAGCTTCTAGCAGGGCAATGCAAGAGAGCCCTGGATTCACTTTCACCTCTCTTGGAAGGGAGCTGAACCCAGGCATCAGAGCAAAGGCACTGGAAGAGAGGAACCCTGTCTCTCACATGCAGCCCTGCTGCTGAATTGGGTGATCTTGAGGTCACTGCTTTCCTCTACCTCCATTTCTCTATCTGTAAAATGGAAATAATGATACTGGCCTGTCTCTAGGGGGGTTCCACATCTTCCCTGACTAATGCTTAGAGAACCTCATATGGAAGGTGCTTGCAAAGAGCAGGAGATTGTTTGTTTTAATTTCATTAATATTTTATTTGACCCTCATCATGAAAGCCACAAGGGACTCATCCAGCCTTAATGAATTGTTGTGTGTGGGAATTAACTTAGACCTCTTCTTTAACAGAAAAAATCAGCTCACATTGGTTTAGACCTGATCTTGTGGAACCACAGCACTCTCATAATCCCCACAAACTGACATCTTTTACAACCTTGCGTTTCTGGCATAATTTGGTCTTTGGTTGCTAATTCAGCCAGATAGACTGATGCTATTTTCTATTCTAGATAAGCATCTAGAATTAACATTTCTTATATAAAAACAAACATTATAAAGACAATCCTAATTTAACACAACCTCAACAGACACCATGTTGACAGTCTTCAAGGATTAGCCCAGTTCTGCCTGAATACACAGAATTAGCAACAGCATATTACCAATATGTTACCGCTCTTATTTTACATTCAATGGGAATGCCATCCACAACTCTCATACTAAAGAACTGAACATCATAATGCAGTGCACAGATCTCACTTCAACTTTCCAGTAACTCAGTAATGGCAATTATGGTCTTCTTTCCAGAGAAATAAGTCAGAGAAATAATATGCAGTTAACCACATACTGAAACCTCCCTTTTTAACAGAAATACCAATACCAGAAATACTTATGTCAACTACAGAATACTCAGTACCAAACAAAGTCAGGAACAAATAGGTACACTTCAGTAGACAACAATTAACCATTGGGGCAGAAGTTTCTATCACTTACAGGATCACTTACAGGGTTAAGTCTTTTCTAAAACATATAACAGAATTGAACCATATGTTATTAGGCTCAGTATAGCAATTGTTACACCAGAGATTAGATGAGACGATCACAACACTGCCTTCTGGTCTTAATGTCCATGAAATAAAAGCTCACAGCATGAGCCTTGATAATTATAAACAAAGCAACAAAACTTGGCTTACACCTAAACCTTCCCATCACCAAAAATCTTTGTGAATGTATCTGAAGAATTCTTACTGATCCATGGTTTTGGAAAAGAAACGAGACATTTGGCAGTGCTGCTATCAAAGGGACAACCTTTTCTTGGCCTTGTGAAAATCTTTACAGGTTGGATTGAGTTATGAGTCATTGTGAATGACCATTTTCTGTTTGTGTTTCATACAACCCAGCTCGGGCTGGCTTGCTGCCAAAACCCCTCCATATTCCAGTGAGAGCACTGGTACAGTTTCATACTAGCAACACCCACTCAGCAAGGACCCCCATGTGGGATCCAAAACGGATCCTGCTCTTTCCCCCCTGTGCTTCAAATGATCCTTTTTGCCCCAGGGAAACTGTCCTGCACAGGAAACCAGGAGACCAGGGGCAGTAGCTCCTCTTCTATGAAAGACTGCAGACGCTGTGTCTCCTTTGCAGGCTGTACTGTGGAGGAACTCTTCACAGGTAACAAAACTGGACAAAAGTCCATCTCTGCTGGAATGGATTCAAGTCAGTCCTACTTAAGTATACGCCCTCAGTCTCTCTTAGGAAGTCTGACAAAACTTTGTCCCTGGCTCAGGACATCATTTGCACACTAGACCATATACTGGGTGCCTGAGAAAAGAAACTTTCATAGATGGCAAAAGAAGCAGAGGAAACAGAAACAGGGCAGATTTGTCTAGGATAGCATTTGGGAATTTGGCAAGGGTCTCGTAAATGACAAGCAGGCAAAGAGTCATATGCTTGCAAGTGTCTGGGGCTGCTCACACAGGTCCACCCAGCACATGCTCCCAACAGCAGGGAAGCAATTTCAAATGGGACAGGGAAGCCTGGGATATGTCCCCAAAATCCACTGAGGGTTGAAGATTTTTGCCACTTCAGCTGGTGCTCAAAAGCAACACAGACTCCAGGACAGGCAGCCTGAGTCCCAGAGCACCACTGTGCTCGAGAAGGTTAAATGCTAGCTAAGGTCCAACCAGCTCTTCCTGGGGCCAGCGACAGCAGAAGGGAGGGTTGAAGGCTCCCAGGATCCATGTCACTTAGGAAGCAGAACTACCATCACTGTTACTTACTCTAGCAGTTTAGCTAGCAGACATTTAAAGCCTGATCCAGGTCTTGCTGAGATTAACTGCTAGGTGATCAGTTGTCAATTGTTACTGCAGTCTCTTCCCTTCCTTTTACATTATTCCTCTATTGGGGGAAAAAAGTCTGCTTGGTCTTATTATCTGCTATTCTTGATCCTCTGGTGATGCCCTAGAAATCTCGGATGGATTCAGAACTGGTCCAAGCAGGGAGGAAGGTGCAGCGAGGGGGGGAGCAATGTGACTGTGTCATGCCACATGAGCCCACCCGGAGCTAGCCTGTGATGATTTGGGGGAAAGCAATAGCACCAACGCAGCCTCCTCTCCCCACTGGGTCTCTACCTAGGCATCACTTATTAGGCTATATACCTAGTCAGAGGCACTGTATGCAAAGATCGCAAGGTGCATGGATGGATCATTTAGTCTCAAACAAGGAATGAATGCAAGACTCCGCCATACATCAGGACCCCAAATGCTGCAAGAAGGGGCAATTTGACAGTGTCTACACTTTTAAATGAAATGGACCAGGGCCTGTTCTCAGGCCCTAAGGCTGACTGGCATTACACAGCCTGCACCCATATGGCAAAATTCTCCTACCCTCCAAAATGGAATGGCCACATCTAAACTGGCTATTGGGAATGGGCATGGTCTCACACTAACTCTTAAACCATGCTAAAGCATCATCTGGGATAGCTGTTACAGGACAAAGATTATACAAAGGAATACCATGCTAAGGTAATAGTACAGCCAACTGTGCACCAATACTTGGACCCAGTTTAGTTTGTTACTATAGATGTAACCAATATTATCTTTCATTAGATGCCAGTCTGCAAAAAATAAGTTTTCAGTGAGGATCCAGTGAGGTTCCTCCTTTAGCCCGAGTATGGATAATCTAGAGTTCAAATCCTCTTGTTTTTTCAACTGGGAATTGTTAAAAGTACACAGAGAATATTTCTTAGTCATTTTTTAAAATGTAGGAGAGACATCCCCCCCCCCAAAAAAAGTGAAATCAAAGGCATTTGGATTGCAAAGGCAGGGTCTCAGAAGTTAGGAAAATGTAATAATTAAACTGAGACTCTTTCTCCGCACTTCATTAGCTCTGTGTTCACATCCCATTTTTTTTTCTTCCTCCTTCTGCACAGGGACAGAGTAGCACTGAAGGGAGGCACTGGGGTGGTAAAATGAACACAGCTGCCCTCTAACACATCACAGATGCTGTAAAGTGTCCTGAAAGTAAGGTGAGATGATAACCCATGGATCGCTCATTATGACAGGTAAAGATCACCCAGGAGTGAGTGCCCATTGGAGCAGTATGGTCAGGGCACATGCACTTGTGGCTGGGAAGTCAGTAGTTTGCACATCTCATGCTGCCCCAGTGAGTGATGGCCCCACACAATAAATTTTTAATTCTTGCCTCCATTTCCCTCATCTATAAAAAGGGGGAAAATTCTCAGAGATTTATCAGGGTTAATAACTTTGTGATATCTTGAAAATATAAAGTTTTATCCAAAATATTACAACCAAACAACCTGATGTATGGCATTTCCTAACTGCTAAATACCTGACTTCATGCTTGAACCCTGATGTTTTACTATAGGGCATGGGGGAGAAAGGGAGGGAAGGAAGGGGAAAAGCAATGTATTCAGTGTTATATAGCAATAAATGAAGGGGTCAGAGTTCAGGCTGCATGTCAGAGTCTGACTGTCAGTCCTTTGATACGTGCCCTAAGCGTGACATTATTGTAAAAGAGAAAACGATTGTGAGTGAAGGGATTAGGACGCCAAAATGGTTGAATACCAAGATGGCAACAGGTAAATGCTTGCAGACAATATTATCTTGGTGTGACTATTCCTATAACTTACAAATTTTTCACTTAGTAGAGGTTTTTTTTTTTAAGAAAATATATTGAAGATATACAGAATGAAAGTTAGTTTTTGCTATGGGCATTTTTCTGTGTCCCACAAAATAATTACAACATTGGGTACATGCAGGGGCTGTGAACTCAGGCTGGAGAGTGGATTAATCAAGAAAGATTGTAGTCCTGGTCAAAAAAATCATACTCCAGTTAAAGCACTAGCCTACCCAGTGGATGAAGCTGTACCTAAATTCCTCCCCGCAAAATTAAAGTGAAGCTAGAGGAGTGCAGGAGACCGAAAGGCTCTTGAGCCCTGGCTGAAGGCAGTGAGCATTAGCTAAAGCTTTCTCCACCTGAACCATCAGAAGTTTTGCAGCCATCAGTTGCGTCTTTCCTTGATGCTCTCCGATCTCCCTGCCCATTGCCAGTCTCCATCACCAGTGTTACAGCATGCTTTGGCAGCTGCTTGGACCCTCCTGTGCACCTCAGCTTCAATATTAAAACAGTGAAAGTTTTCACTTTTGTCATTTCTTTTAAATAAATAAATCAATTTTATATTATTTACTGGAATTTCACTGGATTCCTCTAGCTAAACTAGATTTACCAAATACTGCATAAAATAGTTCACTATGAAATGCTTTTAAATAAACCTAATCAATAAATGTAAATGAACATTTTCAGAAACTTCATCCTGTACTGAAGAGCAAATTGCACACATTTGAACACACAAGACAAATTAGCCCTCTTGATCTGGACCTGTCTATATATGTCTAAAATAATATCTCCCATATAAAGTACGGACTAAACCTTAACCAACATTTTTAACCCTTATCATATACGGAAGTTTCATGACAACAATATTTGTTAATGAATTGACTTGTCACACTACCTAGATACTCCTTTCCCCAGTAAAATAATTAATAACAATTAAAATGCAAACATTTCAAGAAATAATGCCAAATAAGAGCACTAAAAGATAAACTTTCAGGGTGCTGGCAGGTTTAGGAGATAAAATCAGTTTACTCTTATGAAGTCTGTATTAGTGTTTTGCACATTTTGTAATTCTGTACAACCACAAGGAGTAAAAACATAACTTTGAATATGAAAGCTGTAATCCTGGAACCTCCATTCAGTGCAAAGAGGTAGCTGAGAATAAAAAAATATCTGCTGATGAACAGAATGAAATAGACAAAACATTTAGAACTAAAGTGAGGTAATAAAAAAAAAATTCATGCATTTAACAATAGCTTAAGCTACAGCACAGAAGATACTAATTCTTGCACATGCAACTGAAAATAAAGTTTGATTCACTAAATGAAGGTTAGATGTACTAAAGAAGGTTAGGTTAATCGTAAAATGATTCCTGAGGGCACATTAAAATGATTATAAGTACATAACAGGTTTACTTAAAAATCTCAGAAGAATCATTCAGTCTTCCCAAAGAAAGGCCTCAGGATTTCTCAGAGATACAGGTTGGCAGAGCCCAGTGGAAGATCACAAGATGCAACAAACTGGGATCACCTCTCTGAGTGTGGGATGGAGGCCTACATATCTGTGATTCAGAAGAGGGATACATCACACTCTCCGTATTCACTATTTTAAGAAGTGTGACATCTTCTACACTTGCAATGCCTGAGCAAGCCTTACCTGTGGAGCTGTCAGGATGTTAAGAGTTATAAACCCCCTTTTTATACATAGATTTTCCTTTATTAAGGAAAGTATATTACTCGAAGGCAAGTATATTACTCAGTGGCATCATGGACAAGCTGCCCAGAGACTCAAAGAAATATTTAGGCTGTAAGGCACCTCTGCTGGTCTCTACTCCCAACCCCTGCTCACAGCAGGGCTGACTCCAGAGCTAGATGAGGTTGCTCAGGACAGCCACACCATCCATCCATCCATCCATCCATCCATCCTTCCCTTCTGTAACAGACAAATGAACTCCTACTTACTAAAACTTGTATCACTCTGCAGGTGGCAGGGGAGGTCCAAGATGGAATATGGATCTCTGCTCATACCCCTCCACCCTGGACAAACTCTTCAGAGTGTAGAGAAGAACCAGAGAAAAGCTCAGGTGCTAGATAGATCAAGCTCTGCAAATGAATTTGAATGAATGAAATGTTGAAAGCATCAGGCTACAACCAGGTAAAACTGGTGGAGCTTCACAAGGATCAATGTCCTACCTCCCAATGACATTAAGTTAGGAGACGCTGTCAGTGCAGCAGATGATCAGGATATCATAAGGGAGAATTTAGAGAACATTAAGAAACTAAAGAAATGAAAACAGGATGGATACAGGAAAAGGACAAAGGGAAACCAGTGTGACTGATGAGAGTAAATTAATGAGAATAATGAGGATGGGAACTGACTGGGGGAGGACCGTAGAGGGACAGTCTAAGAGGAGTGACTGGGCAATTAAATGTCACATGAAAATCACTGTAGATAAATATAAAGCAATGCATATGGAGAAAAACAACTCTATCTTTACATATAAAATGATGGACTCTTGGCTGACTGTTGCCACTCAAGAGTGATACTCTTGGGATATGAGAGGCAGAGCCTGAAAATATTACCTCGACACTCAGCAGCCATTAAGAAAACAAATCACATGGTAGAAATTCCTAAGAAAGGAAGGCAAAACAAAGTAGAGAATGCCATTACATCCTTGCATAAACCCATGGTTTGCCCACATCTTGAAACATGTGTGCAGTTTTGCTCCTGCCATAAGAACTAGAAAGAAGGACAATAAATAGGCATGACTGAGTGGGTTAGACATCTTTGTCTAGAGAAGAGGTTACTAAGTGAGGACGTGATCAAGGTCTGTAAAACTGCGAATGATAAGTAGAGGTTAGGTAGGAAATATTTTTCTCTGTCTTTTAAAGTACAAGAACTAAGGACCATCAAATAAAGCTACAAAGAGGCAAGTTCAAAACAAACCAAAATAAATGGTTCTTCTTGAAGTGGGTGGCTGACTGTGGAATTTCTCACCAAAGATTGCTGTGGGTGCTAGAAGTTTGCACAGACTCAAGGGGATACTGAAGAGTTTCATGCAAAAAAGAATAACTGAGGCTTACTGAATAATTAGAAATCACATCCAGCTACGGCAGTCCCTGAGCTGGAAATGGTTGGAAGCTATGACAGTATCAGAGGAAAATAACATATATGCTTGCCTAGGTATTTGGTAGTGGCCACTGCTGGAGATAGGGCCCTGAACTGGATGGACCTACTAGGGTTGTTATGTTTTTAAATAAGCTCAATAGTACAAAGTGCTGAGGACAAGCAACAAGAACATCTGCTGTAAAAACTGCTCACCAGTAGGGAACGACCAAGGAGGAGAAAAGGCTGAGGAAGAAAGGGATTAATTAATCACCAGAGGGCTAAGGACCACCATTGTTCTTTCCAAGGCAACTATAATCCTAAAATGCATCAAACAAGGTATTACAGAGCATGAAAAATACAGTATTAATGCCACTAGACACAGTACTTTTCAGACCTCCTCTGGCAGGCCATGTAATGCCTCAGTTACCCCACATCAGGAAAGATGAATCAGATTGGAAAAAGTGCAGAAAGGAGTTTCCAAGATGCTAAGGGACATGAAGAGCCTCCTGTTATATACAAAGGTACCTAAAAAAAAAAAAAAAGACTTTGTAACTTCACAAAATAAAAGCTGAGAGGTAACGTGATTACTGTCTGTAAAACACCAAAAACTAAACAAGGGAGTTAGAAGAGGTATTTAAGCTAAAAGAGAAAGCTGGTGTAAGAACAAATGGGTATAAAAAGGCCACCAACAATTTTAAGATAGAAATGAGAAGATTCCTAGCCATTCAGTGATGCTCTTTCCCTGGAGCATAACAAGGGGGAAAAAAAAAAGTCATTATTATTAAGATAGAATTCAGTAAGTTTGCAAAAGAGTTGAGATGGCATGGTGCCTGCAGGACTTTGCAGTCAATGACCCAAGTAAGCCCTTTTGATTCTCTGTTTCTAGGAACTCATGGCTGACAACAAAGTCAATGTAAGAGCCGTTTGTCCAAAGGGCAAAAATCAGAACAGGAAGAAGACGAATGGACAGATTCAGCAGGAAAGGGGTGAACCAGAGCTGAGGAGAAGGACACAGGAAAAAAAAAAAATCATACAGCACTTCAGACAACGATGAGCCGTGAGTCACACCCTTGCTTGGAATACCCACAGCTTTTCCTTGGTCTACAAAACTGTTCAAGTGGGATGATCCTGCCCTCACTTGTAAGATGAGGGAAGGGGAGCCTGGCAGTCTATCATGGAAAGATTTAGGTGGGAAGAACTCTCTGGAGGAGAGCTCAGCTTCAGGCCTCCCACATCTTAAAAGGACACCTGATCCCATAGATTAATAAGAAATTAAGCCCAGACTGGATTGCCAGAGGAAAAGGTATGACGGCAAATGAAACCACAATCCAAGATTTTTTTAATGGATCAGTGAGATACAGTCTTGGGTAATCTCTGTAAAGCAACATTTGTCAACCTGTGGGCTGAAGCCTAGCATACAGCTATGACACAAACATGATCTGTCTTGGCAAAAAAGCCTCACATAAGGATCCATTGCCAAAAAAAACAAGTATCTTGAAACTCAGTTGACAGACAATGGTGATCCACCACAGAATTCGTTTGTAGCTGGTGAAGGCACCAGCTGAGTGAAGTTTGCAGAAACATGGGTAAAGTTTGCAGAGGACACTAAGGTGCGTGCCAGAGAAAATAATGGATTGGAATCTCTGGCAAAGATCTTTTGGTGTTACTGCTGCAATGGGGCCGTGCAAAAAGACAAGCATTTTAACTCCAAAATAGACAATTTTTCACCAAGAACAAAAGAATGCAGAATCCACTCAAGGATGAAGGGTTATATCTGGATAAACAGAAGCTCTGAAAAGGCCTTGTAATTAATGACCGATGGCAAACTGAACATGAGTTCTCAGTACAAGACTTCTAAAGGGGTTATTCCTGAATGGATGAAATCCACTGAAGCATGAAGAAGGGAATACCCTTCAAGGGTAGGAATAGAGAAATGATTTTTACCTGCCTATATACATGATTGGTGGGACCATTATGGAATTAGCATGTGCAGTTTTTATATGCACACTTCAAAAAGGATGCTGACAAATGGAAAACTTTCAAAAAAGAACAACAAGGAATATGTGAGGCCTGGCAACCTCCCTCTCCCCTGCTAACAATAAGAACCTTAAGAAACTCAATATATTTACTTATCAGGGGAAGGATTAAAAGGTGACTCGATCATGGCCTATGAGTACTACAGAAGGAGAAGATTTCTAACAGCAGAGAGCTCTTTAATATGTAAGACAAAGACCTAAGATCCAATGGATAGGAGCTGAAGCTAGGTGAATTACAAATAGAAATACAGGGTAATTTCAGAAAAGGGGGAGAAATTAATCACTTGAAAGCTTAAATAGAAATCTAGTGCCTCACTGGAAATCTTTAAGGGTTTTTTTTTTTTTTCCTTCTAAAAGAAATGCTCTAAAGTTTTCTGCAAAGATCTCTGGGTAACATTCCCTGCCTTGTGCTGTGCAGGGGAGAGGACCAGCCAGTTGGTCAGAAGAGGTTTTTTTAAACACTGAGGTTGGCCAAGAGGTGAACGGGGGCTAATCCTGCATGAAACTGAAACTTGAAAGCAACAGTCTAGCAGCATATGAGGAAAGCTTGATGGAGAACCATCATTTAACTGGACAAACCATTGTTCGTAGAGACAGGACCATCTTTATGTGTCTGGCAAACTCTGAATAATTCTGAGAAAAATCAATTATTCTGTTGCACTGCCTGAAAGAAAAACAGTAGTATATCCCATATGCTATGCTATAGTATAGCACCTTATGTCTAATAAAATACACAATATATACTCTATGTAATACCTAATATACTATTATATATATACACACTATGACATACACATATATATACACCAGTATATCCAACCTGCTGCCCGAAGAGATTTGGTTGCTCTCAGATGCAGCCTTTGCTTAAGTGATCTATAACACAGAGAGACCTCATGGAAGAAACAATCAGAGTATCACCAAATGGCTTGTAAGACAGGGAAGTACATGACTAACATTTTCCAGCTAAACTGATCTATGATGAACAATGTCATCAAGGCAAGAGACATGAAGGAAGATTGAAAGCAACCAGTTACCCTTCCTCAGCAAAGCCCAGCCAGAAGATCATTGGCTAAGATTATCCAGAGCAGATACCGCAGTTACCCTCTAGTTTGTAGGTGAAAATACTGCCACAACAATCAAACATTGATATTCTTACAGGGGACAATAACAAATCAGTGTTTGCTGCTGCAATAAACACAGACAGTAAGACATTTCTGTAGAAGCATTATCAGAACTGGAAGCAAGACAGTGCTTCTGGAAGGCTAGTTCCCTCACAAAGTTAACTCATGTCAAACTTTTAACATATGCGAAATCCTTTCACCCAAGTTCTCTAAGCCCAATCAGCCATCCAGACTAAGGTAGAAGTGAAGCTCAAACAAGGACATTACTTGAGCAGGAAACATCCCCCCACATCTTGTTATTCTCCATGCACTTCACATTGAGGATGTGCATTGTGGGCCCACGATTGCCCATCACATGACCAGAAGGACAGAAAGATTCTTCAGCGTCCAGCTCAGTGTGATGCAAAGAGCAATGGGACAAGTACCTGGGCAAACTGGCACCACTTGTGTCTGGGGCACCACTGCAGAATCAGTAACTTGGGCAAGGCATTGATACGGAGCATCTCACACTCAGGTTAAAATAAGCACTGTTACTGGACTCAGGTAGCGATTGTGCTGACCACATAAATTAACTCTGCAGAGAATACATATCCTAAATGTGGCTCACTTGGTTAAGGACATGACTCTTTCAGAGACGCTTACACTTTCAAACATGCTCCAAACTTATGTTTGATTCTCCTTTGGACTACTGACCTTTAAGAATTTTATAAAGCATTTCTATTCTATACTTCATTACTAATATTCTTAAAGAAGTAAAGATAGAAGAGATGAAGTGATAAATAGAGGAAATACACTTGGTACTTCAGAGCATCTCAAACAGAGGAAGAAAGGGGTCAAAATCCACAGGAGGCAAGGAAGCAGTTTATTTGTCCAAATGGGGGAGAGAGAAAAAACAGAACTGGGGTTGATACAGTCCACACAGAAGAGGGAACCCGATTCTCAGGAGAAACATCTGAAAAGGGGAGACACCCAAAGAGAAAAAAAATGGATAAAATTCAAGTAGATATTTGAAAAGGGACAGAAATGAATAAATGCTCAGACCAATGCCATAGACTGCATTTGCAAAAGTATTACATTCCAGACCTGGCAAGGAAATAACTCTCCCCTGTATAGTTCTGGATCCTAGAGCGATCCCTGTGCTCCCCTGGAATGCTCTATCCACCTCTATCCCCCAGAAAAATGCTGATGAACATGAGGGAGATCAAGGAGGAATCAGGAAAGCATATAAGGAGGGACAGAGGCTAAATCTGAGGAAGAGCAAAACCTGCCTGATTCATTTCACCTACGAATAAAGGCTCCTCCACTTGAGGAAGAATAAAGATGAGATTGCTTTTAGTATACTACTGCTGCTGTACTGTAGAGTCATAGTTCTTTGCATGTACAGTATTATTTTGGAATACAAGTCTGTCTACAAGAAGCTCAACTGTAATTCCCTGTGCAGGCAAACATAAAGGTGAGAAGGCAAAAACTTTTCCAAGGTACCCAAGGGGTACAAAATCTGGGGGAATGATGGAAATTCATACAAAGAGAAGTAAAGGGAGGCCATCGCAGCAGGTTAAACCTGTTAATCTTCTTCATTAGGATTCACTGCACATTTAATTTGCAGATGTCTGGATGAGTTTTTTTGTTTCCAAGAAGAACCATGGCACTGCATGTTCGCTCCTTCATGGATATACTTGAAAAGCTCCATCATGAATCACAACCAGAAAAGGATCCTCCTGGTTTGAAAGACTAGATCATCCAAAAAGTTGGAAAACACACACATATGATTGGTTGTGCAGTCACCAATAACAAATGTAAAAATAATAACTTGGCCAAGGAACAGGGAAAGAAGGACAAAATTCATTCCCACAAACAATTTGACCATTCACATTGACAAGTACCCCATCCCTGGGTAATAATCTTGGAGTGTCATCCCCCCACACTTAAATGCCGCTCCCTCAAGGACACAGGTGCAGCACAGCTGTGATGCACAACATACTTGGGCGTAGAAGGAAGGAGGGTCTAGCTTTCAAGTCAAACAACTGTGTGTTGTGAAACTGAGGCACCCAGGCAAGGATTTGGCTAATTCACATCAACACATCAATTCTTGCAGGAAGTCATAAGGAGCAAACTCTGAAGCTTTAGGCATAAGTGAGGGACACATAACCATGTTCCACCATTCAGGTGAACACAAAATCAAAGATACATCTAACTCTCCCCTCCTATCCTGCTACACACACTTAAGATGATGGCCCACTACTTTCTCCCCACTTTGTCAATACTAGAAAGAATAGAGGTTGCCATGCAGTCTTTCCAGAACAATAATCCAGGAGAGATAATGCAAATAGATTTGAATGGCTAGCTTGATAAGGATGTGCTGTTCCAAAAGAACCAAAGCACCTCAAAAGAGACTGCACAGACAAAAAGCAACAGAAATTCTTACAGTAACCATCCTGGCAACTAAGTAACTCACTGCAGAAGTCAAGACAGCCACAGCACTGAGACGAATGCAAATAAAGACACTGCTCATTTCAAAAGCAACTCCATCAACACAAGCATACAATAGCTACCACAAGAAGTAAGCCAAAGAGAAGTCAACGTCAAGTAAAGGCAAATAAAGTAACGCCACAGTGACCAAATGGCTGCCACTTCAACAGTACAGCGGCCACTCAGCAGAATACACCTGGCAATTCACTGGGCAACAACCACCAAAGAAGCCACAAACCAGCAATCTGCAGAAGACAGTGGGGCAAACCAACCACCAGCTCAATGGCACAGCCAGGAGGACAGCATGGGAAATATGGGTGCCACTTCTCCCAGCTACCTAAATAGCAAAGAAACAACCAACTCAGCACACCAGAGGGATCTCAGCCAGTTCAAGGAAAGCACAAAAGCCACTTGTCTGATCCCCAAGGAGCAGCCTAGTGTTTTTCCTTGCAGGTTGCACAGGAGACGGCAGCAGGTCCCCAGGCTGAGGACTGCACGAGTCAGGAAGAAATCCTATGTGCAAACGCCAAAGACATGGAGACTGAGTAAACACACTTCTCAGCACCCCGATGGAAACATTATTTCCAAACATTATTTCTGCCTCCTCCCCAGCTGCAACTGGGAAAGAAGGGACAATGAGAGGCTCTTCAGCAGGAGGGAATGTCGCTGCGATTTTTAGGGGCTGGAAGGAACCGAAGCCTCCCCAGAAGGCAGTGTGCTGCCTGATTCGTTTCCAGCATTGTTTTATTTTCTGCGTGGCGCCGGGCTGCCGATTCAGAACTCTGGCACTCCCCTGGCTCCCCGCGCCAGCCGGCACCCCGGGGCCCCCGCGCCCCCCGGGGCGCTCGCCCCCGGCCCCTGCCGGAGGTCCCGCCGCAGGGCAGGGGGCCACGCGGCCCCCGGGGCGGTGACGTCATGCCGGGCACGCGGCGGGGGGCGTCCCCACCCCGGGACCCCCGCGGCTGGCGCGGTGCGGGCGCCAAGCACCCGCGTGTCCCGTGCCCGCCCGCCCCGCTTCCCGGAGGGAATGGGCTCAAAGGAAAACAAACTCCCGGAGCGGGGGGCACCGCCCCCCCCCCCCGCCTCCGGTAATTTACGAGCGTTTTCAGCGCCGCTCGAGCTGCTCCCAGCCGCGGCCGGGATCGGGGGCTGCAGGCAGCGGGGCTGAGGCCCCTCTGCCGCCCCCCCCCCCGTGCGAACACGCGCGAACGCCCCACGGACCCCACCGTGACCCGCAGCGCCCACAGCGGGGCAGGCACCGCGGGTGGCCGTTCCCCAGCGCCGTAGGGGTTAACCGCCATCCCCTCCTCGCCCCCCTTCCCTCACCCACAACTTTGCTCTTCTCTCCCCCCCATCACTCCCCGCTTATCCCCTTTCCCTCCCGCCGCCTCGCCCCCTCCCCAGTTCCCGGGGCCGACAGACAGGAGGGAAAACACCCGCGTAGGAATGCAGCGAGTGGGCGAAGATGACAAGCAGGGCGAGAAGGGCTGCGAGCGGGCGAGGGACTCACCGGCGGCTCCGGAGGGGAGGTCGAATGAAGGGAGGAATGGAGGAGGCGAGGAGCGGGGGGAAGGGATTTAAACGCTGCCCCCCTCCTTTTTTTTCTTTCCTCCCTCCTCCTTTTCCGTGCTCCCTCGGTTTCTCTGGTGCCTCCAGAATAACAAATCGGTCGCAGGGGCAGCAGCTCCGGGGGGATGGATGAGGGGATGGATGCGGCGATGAGCGGGGCCCCCCGCGGGTCTGGCGCCCCCTTCCCCCCGCCGCCCGCGGCGCACCCCGCTCTCAGGCGCGGCCGGCGCTGCCCCACCGCCCTCCCATCGCGCCGACCGCGGCCTCCCTTAGCCACCTCCCATTTCCGAAGAGCCCAGAACGAGCCCCCCTCCCCCGCCGCCCGCCCCCTCCGCAGCCTCCCCCGGCCCGCCCCGCCGCTGAAACGTGGCTCTGCCCCCGCGCCAGCCGGGGGGAGCGGGGAGCCCCGGCTAAAAACCGCTCCTCAGAACAATACCAAAAAAAATGAATAAACTCTTCCAGGCAGGCCCCAAAGCTGGAAGCTGCGGTGGGAGCGTGGAGAGGGAGAGGAAACGAAGACGCGAGGAGAGAAAGGAGTCAATATTCACAGCCCCGCCCGGGCCTCGCCCCCTCTCGCGGGCAGCAGCACCCCTCCGTGCCCTCCTCGCCTGCCCACACGGCCCAGCCCCACTGCTCTCCGGGCCTTGCCTTCCCCGGCCTCCCCACAGTCCCGCCTCCCCGCGCCATCCCACTACAAAGGAACGGGAGCGCCTCGAGCCTCTCTGGCACGACAGACCCGGGAGCCACCGAGTCCGGCAGCAGAAGCCAGGGAAGAGACGGCCTGGATTCGCCTGTCGTGGACGGGAGCCTCCCGCAGCACGCGCTCCGCCCTGCTCCCCATCCGCGGCCTAGCCCCCCGCCCCGCGGCGGGGCGCGCGGCCGGCCGGGCTCCATGCCTGGCCTTCGCTTTCGCCGGGCTGACTCTAATCAACATGCAGAGCCTGCCTGAAGGATTACACAAGCCGCGCGCGCTTCAGCTGCCCCCCCCCCGGAGACCAGCCCATCCCCCTTGCCCGTTGCCAAGCAACGGCACAAAGGCAGAGGCGAGCGCCCAGGCCAGCAGCGGGTGCGGGGCCCGGCGGCGGGCGGCCGAGCCGGGACGGCCCGCACGGGACAGCCCGGCGCCCTCCGAAAGGGCCAACCCGCAGCGGGAGCGGGCGGAGAACACCACACAGGGCTGGCAATCTAGCACAGTCCTGCTTTCTCACACGTAAGAGAGGGAGCAGCCACTTCAGCCCGCGAGAAGTCTGCTGTACAGACCCGGGTTTAGCCTCCATGTAATGTTGGTTTGAGTGTTTTGCAGGCTTGAGAAATGCCACATTCCAGCTGAGTGCTGGGAGAAATATTTCTCTAAGGTCTGAATCGCTTTATTATGACAAGGAGCATAAATGCATCCAGAACGTTAAAAATCAAAAATCCTTCCTCATCTGTGTGCGCCTTCTTCTTAAGAAGCTGCAGCAGCATATCTTTCTACACACTGCTTGCAAAATTCAGTCTCACTGAGGACATATATGGCCATTTTGAAAAAGTTGCAGTCAAATACCAGAGACTCCAGGAAGGGAGTGGGGTGGGAGCTCATTTATTTCATTATCTGTTGTCAGTGAAGGGTCTAATCCAAATACTGCTAGTGCCACTGACTGCTGTGGGAGCACGGTGCGCTAGAGTTAGTGAGGGCACCAGCGAGAAGTGTAAGAGCAAGCAAATGTTGCCATTATCGACTGTTTTAGCTTTAGAAAATAAGGCTGGTCATATAAGCAAAAAAGAAAAGATGCCATTATACACCCACAGGCATGCGTGTCTGCATGTTTAAATGTGACAAGCTGTGTGTGCAAATGGGGCAGTCCTTGTATTCCCCTCAGTAGCTGGTTTAGTTCCACTGGGTATCTGCATTCTGATAGCCTTTAAATATATAATCATATACGGTTTCTTCAGCAGGACCTACTGTCCCTTTCAGTGAGCAGGCTGGATGGTGCTCCTCCAATGGGCATTTATTCAATAATTTTTTCTACCCTCATTGTCAGTTATATGGCTCCAAGCATTATTTACTGAGCAGCATCCAAACTCAGCACTGAATGCAGACATTCATTTCCTCATCAGTTTTTCTGTACCACTAATCACCATTACATGTGAACACTGGAAAAACATTCATAACAGTGTCTCTACAACATCCTTGCAAGCTCATGGCTCCCAACTCTTTTGTTCCACACCCTCTTCCCACTGGTACTGTACCATTTAAGGCCCTCCCTATTTACCCTGGACATGACATTGCTCTTATGTGCTTTTAGGTCCAAAGCCAACTCAACTGGCACACAGCACCCCATTACACGATATAAACACGTCTCATGTCTCCGGTCTTCTTTCCTTCTCTTAGCCACCCTCCTTCTCAACCTACCTCCTTCCACTGACCACTGTGGAGAGCCTCCACCCTGTCAGCAGTCGTCTTGGGATGCTGTTGTTTGCTACTACTTTCTGTTTGAAATGTGAAATGGAGGACTGAAAAAGTTACAGCTAACCTTTTCAAAAATGCCCACGGATTTTGGGTAGCCAGTCTGCAACATTTAAAATGTGACCTTTCTGAATACGTATTATTTACAGAGGTATTATGTTGAAGAGAACACACTCTTGATCCCAAACACAGATGTAAGTATTAACTGCTTTACAAAGTGTCTCACCAAGTTAAGCCCCTGGAAAATAAGAAAAATATATTATTGTTGTTGAGGTAGTAATGTTCACAGCTGTCAGTGCTGTTTCAAGCTGTTACTTTTTGCAATCTTGCCTCCTGAGCTCATAATGAGTGTGATCCTTAGAGGCTAAAGTGATGATTCAAGAAAGAAGGAAGATCTCTTCAAAATCCCGGTTTTCTGGATGCTAAACAAAATATCCAAATCACTAAACTAACCTTTTATGGTTTGGGGAATAGCCTGCATGAAAGCTATGGCGACTGGTACAACTTCAGTCCCTCCATGCTCATTCTAAATAATCTCAGGGTCTTCTGCATCAGCAACACGTCAGGCTTCCTGGTGACCCCTAATTTATTTAACCAGAAAGTAAAGAATGAAATGCTTTTCATGTCGTCACCTTCTATTACTAGGTCAGTGCTTGAATTCAAAATTTTAACTTAAACAGGTTTTAAATTTAAATTAACATCTTTAGTGTAGTTTATTATTTACATAATATAATTGGCAGAGACGCCAGTACTGGATTGCAATCTTATTAGGTTTAGCACAATTTCAATGAGCAAACCAAAGGTGGCCTATTTCCTGTAAAGCCTGCAATTTTAGTTTATGAAAAGACATCAGAGGTCGTTCAAAAGAGAAACAGGAGCAGGGAGTAGGGCAACAATTTGTATTTGGTTAATCCTGACTTCTGTGGGCTTACTTGTGGAGGAAAAGTACCATTTCCACTAGTAAGGCTAAGTCTTTTGACCAGAGGAAAGAAAAATGACAAGTGACTGAAGACAAGTGCAGCTGGCCAAGACCTTTTCTGGGTCTGTGGTTGGCTAAGGATAAGCTATTAGCAGCATGGTTAATGATGATATGATCAGGAATTACAAGGTAGCTTTCAGAGGGGCGTGAGGAGGATTGTGATGGATGCTGTCAGCCTTCCCAAATGTGACAGACAATTCCCCATTCCCCACTCAGAAATCCTCATACCCAAAATGATGTTAGGCAAAATCACACTTTAATTCAGGGTGGTTAGCATGAGTGGAAAATAGACAAATGAAACACAAATGGCCAGGTGTTCCAGTACAGAGAGACCACAGGCAGACTGGCCACCGAACACAGGTAATAAAATGAAGTCACCTTTGAAATCAACAGACTGAAGAGTTTGGATAAATGAAGAGCATTATTAGCTATATTTTTTCAGGCTGGATAAATGACTCAGGGAGTCTGTGAGTCAACTAGGAGGCTCGGCACACATATATCAGGAATGCTCAGGTGCAGCTGATCCTCCCCTGGAGCAGGAGGATGGGCCACACAATCTCTTAGGATCTCTCCAGCTGTATCATTCTCTGATTCTATTGTGCGAAAAATGTTAACTTGAGAAACAAGAGGCCTCCACTGTGAAACCTCTTCTTTACATAAATACAGTACAAGAAAGATACTGATAAACTGGACAGAATACAGCAAAGGGCCACTAAGACAGTTAAGGTGCTGGAGCCCATAACATGCAAGGAGAAGCTGAAGGAGTTGGGTATTTTCAGCCTGGAGAAGAAAAAGCCAAGGGGGGAATCTAATTGCTGAGGGTGGTTCAGCATTGGCAGAGGTGCCTCTCTGTGGCAGAATCTGGGGGATCTCCACCCTTGGAGATGTTCAGGACTAGCCCGGACAAGGCCCTCAGCAACCTGATCTAGCTCAGGAGTTAAGCCAGCTTTAAGCAGGGGTTTGGAGTGGAGACCTCCAGAGGTCCCTTCTCACCTAGATCTTTCTGCTTCCCTTTTCAACAGTACAGACACACAACACATAGTAGTTGCCTTAATGAAAAGAATAATCAAGTAAGCCATCTAGTCTATGCTAGACCTGAGGAAAGACTTTCTCTGAACCTGAACCAAATCAGGAGCACACGGAATGGTTCCTCCTGGCTTAATCTCTCAAACTCACGCAAACAATACCTGTTCTTGTCGGTAAATGAGACTGAACCACTGAAAAGGTTATAAACCTCACCTCTCAGTCTCACCATCCTCTCAGCAACAGCTGCCCCACGGCTGAGATAACTGTAGGATCACAAATGAAACACCCACCTCAGTTTACCACTTAATTGAGTTAATTGAGCCTGGGCTACAACTCAGGGAGCTGTTAATGTGAGGTTCATTGATGTGCTATTCTGGTATCCTTTGGAAGCAAGGAAGGGCAAGGATGAGGGTGGTAACCTTTCCCATCACCCCAGTTTAGCTGTCCACTAGATGTGCCAGTCTGTCATAGCCACACAATTGATTTCTAAGGCATGGCAGTATGTGCACTGTGCTAGCAGAGACACCTACGATGGATGCAGTTATACCAAAACTATGGCATCTGTGTCACTTATGGAGGGTGTTTTATCTCCTCCCATACATGGCATAGCTGTTTGCACACTCAGACATGCAATGCTCTGGTAAGCTGATCTTTGTCCACAGACTGAGCCTCATGTCCACCTGACAACCTGTCTGTATTTAGTCTTTTAGCAACAAAACCATATGCTTCTCTTCATGAAGGTTGCACAGCACATCATAGGTATTACCTAGGACTCAAATTTGTGGACCTCTTGTCAGGCGTTCAGCAGAGGAATCTCTCTGACAGCCTCGTATGTTAAAGATGTTGCTTTCCCAAGGATGAGTACAACCCCATCACTCCAGAGAGACAAAAAGATCCTGGAGGAAATCAGTAGCTCTTCATCATTAAGGCTTCACTGTGTTCTCGACAACGAGCCTAATTCCCAAACAGCTCCCCTTCCAGCTCCTTCACAGGCACACATGCCTATTTACAAATGAAAGAACAATTCTGCGGGCTTCAGTGGGGGCTAGTGTTAAATTATCCCTTTAACAGCTAGACATTGCTTTGAAAATGTCATCTAAACAGAACAGGATTTGAGAATTTAAACAAAACCAATGCCACATATGTTTCCCTTAACAGATACTGTCACATCTCTACCTCATCACTGTGTTGTCCCTCACACTCTGAATGAAAGCACATTATAGCACAGGAGTCTCATAGAGACATCAGCTTATACAACAGGAGTCCTCAGGCATGGGAATAACAAAGTATTTGGATATTGCTATTACATGGAAACTATAACCTAATCTCTTCCATTGAGGCAAAGAGAGAGACGCAAAAGTGATATATTTTATGATGCATTGGCCGAAGATAAATATTTGTAGTAACCCAAGCAAATCAAAGTCGCATATTGCTTCTATACATTGTGCTATCAATGACAAACTCTTGATTTAGAAAAGACACCAAGGTGAGGCACTGCTGTGATGCAATGCATCCTCATCACCTCGGTGCTTTCCAGCATCTTCTCTAACACTAGGATGTGACAGTGCCTCACTGGCAATAACTCTTCACTAAGAAATTTTTCCCACAGTGTAGGGACATACATACTGGTTGCCTGCTGTTACAGCCTTGCTGCATTTGAGTGGGTAACACAGCCTACCTTGTGTACTTCATTTCCTTCCTTGCACCAAAAAAAAAAAAAAAAAGACAAATAAAAGAGAGCTGGTGGGGAGAAATGCTCTTGGGAATTGGAAAGCTAAGAAACTTTATTTCCAAAAGACTGTCCTGATCGCTAAGCAACAACCACATTGTTTGCAAAATCCCAGCATTTAAAAGGAAGGAAAACTGTAATTAGGTATACAAATGGAATAATGTTATCTGTATCTTATGCACATACACACAATATAGTTTCCTTCACAAAACAAAGGTGTTTTATATATATATATATATATATAATTTTGCAAATGTAATTGTGGCAAAACGTTGCAAGATTACCAAATTCAACCCCACCATCCCCAAAACACGTCTTTGCCAGCAGGCGTCAGCTGAACTCTTCCCTGCCACCCTCCCTTCCCCCGGCTTTTAAGGCGGCCGAGAGCCGCGGCCGGGAGCGGGGCGCAGGGCCGTGGGCGCGGGGTGCGCAGCCCCCGGGGCCTCGCTCGCTGCCCGCACGCTTCGTGCTGGAACACGGGTGCCCTCTAACGGAAAGTCCCCAGTGAAACAGCTCCCGTGACACACCAATCCTTCCTACCTGCTGAAGGGCTCGCATTTTGAGGAAAGCAGAAGGCTCCGGCACAGGAAAATGGAGCTTTTTCCCACGGAAATGCCTGAACTACAGCTCCCAGAAGGCAGCTGCGGCTCTGTCACCCTGCCCGTCCCCGCGGGGTGCCTGGCCCCCAGGTCCAGGGCACCTCCGGGGGCCGGGGTGGGGGCAGCTGGGGTAGGCAGCCAGGGGGTTGAGGGTGGCTGGGGCTGCTGGCAGGGGGGAGCTGCTGGGGAGTATCTCGTGGGAGCAGCTGGGGGGGTAGTTTGTGGGGCAGGTGGTAAAGGGTAGCTGGTGGGGGCTGCTGAGAAGGGGGCAGATGGTGGTGGGCTGCTGGCAGGGGTGGCTAGTTAGGGGACAGCTGTCAGGGGCAGGTGGTGGCAGCAGGGGGCAGGTGGTGGGGGCAGCTGGCAGGAGGAGGTTGCTTGGGGGCAGTTGGTGGGGGTCAGCTGGTTTGGTCATCTGTTGGGTGCAGCTGGCTGGGGTATGTGGCAAGGGGTAGCTGCCCGGAGCAGCTGGCTCCCTGGACAAGGTGGGTGGAAGAGGAGCTGAGAGCCACCTGTGGGGTTACCACTCACCCTGAGACCCTGCATGAACAGTGCTGGCCAGTGCAGCTCTGCAAATATGCCCTGTCATACATTTCCTCATCTCAGGGCCCTCAGACTGTTTCTGGTGTTGCTTTCCTGGTACTCTGGTACTCTAACCAGAAGTGGTGTCCCACCATAACCAGTTATCTTGACCAGCTATAGAATTCTTCTCCTTGGTTTCTTACCTCCAGTGACTACATGGTATTGCCTGTAAGTGGGTTCCATGCTCCATTCAGCCCCTTTTTGTTCCTGGATTATTCATCTATGAGTACAAGGTGTGGAAGCAGGACACAATGGCTGGACTCCACTTTCAGCTGCAATCTTTAAGTAAGTGTGGGATAAGTTTCACTCTGCAGCTATGCTGCTTCTCCAGGAGACTGAAGAGGAGGCTTCGTGGCGATCGTGGGCAAGAGATGGTCTGTAGCTAGGACACAAGCTATCAATTATTATCAAGATTTGTTCCATATTCAATTATTATCAAGATTTGTTCCATATTAATTAATGATCCCTTTGAAACCAATCCTGTTTCTACTCTTGTATTTCTCTTCCCATCCTCTTTTCTGTTTCGGGCATGTGTATCGTATCCTTTGTCTTCCCTTCTTGAACTTATCCATTTCATGTATTATTCACTAAAGAATCAGCAGTGAAATGCCAATGTTGATTTTTAAAGCGTTGTCTTTCAGTTTTAAGGTCAACATCAGTGCACAACTGAGAGGGCTTAGGACTTGCTGATCCACCTCAGTCTTCACTCTTTTCCTTGCTCATCCTGAGAGATAAAGTAGTGTGGTTTAGGTGAGGGCCTGGAAACTTGCTTTGCTGAAACGGAGCAGGAATTTTGCAGAACCTGAGTGTGCCCACATACATGGATGGGCTACTGGCATGAATAGCTGGGGCAGGCAAAATGTTTTCATCATTTATTTTCTATCATACCTTGGGTTGGATTTCTCAAAGTAACACTTCCCCTCCCTTCCACCTTCATTGGAGTCCGTTCAGAATAATTCTGTTTAACAGGCAGTGAGGTTTGCTTCCACTCGGCCTGCTGCAAAACCAGCTGGAGCACAGGATATTTTTCCCAAGTACTGCTGTATTGTCCCCTGTGAACTAAGATGGCATTGAAAGAGGCTGACATCCCATTTACCCCTCCATTCATTGGTCTACATATCCTCTCTTTTGCAGGGGTCAGCTTTTTCTCTTAAAATACTTGCAGTTCCAGTACTTAAAAATACTTGACTAGGTGTCAAGTGGGCAGCTGTCTGTGGCCTATTCTGAGGTCTGTTACATCAGTGGAAGGCATGATTAAAATCCTTTGCACCACATCCCTGGCATTCCTTCATGCAATGTGATTTGGTGGAGAGGGGTGGGAGGGAATTCACACCTTCCCACTCGCCCTTCTCTCAGTATTCTCTAGCTCTTTTCTCTGGAACCATGCAGTCGACAGACCATTCTAGCTATGTGGCAGGGCTGTGAAAGATGGGGATACCTGGCTTTCTCTTTCTTTTGCCTGTCCCTCTGCTTGTTTTGGCTACCTTTCTGTTTGATCTTTTGCTTTGCTTGCAAGGTTTCCCAGACACCAGTTGTGTAGAGAAAAACATCAGGCCAAGTCAGGCAACTCAGGTGTGAAATACATTTTAATTGAGTTTAGGGTTCTGTAGTTTGTCTGTTGCTCGGCTGAGCGTGGGTTGTCCAGAAGGCAAAGCAGACATTATGGGTGGAGGACAGGGTGAAGGAGAGCAGGAGAGAAGGAAACAGAGAGAAAAAGGTCAAGAGAAGCAAATGAAAGCATGTGTTTGTTTACAACTGTGTCTTAATACACTCCCCATGCTACTATGCACTGACCCACAATACCCCACAGAACTGCTTAATCCAGAGACTGACAGCACACATACACCGAGTGACTGAAAGTGGTGCAGTTCAACGCTAAGCTGCTGACAAGCACAGCTCAATACAACACAACACTCAGAGTGGAATGAAGAGACACTTGGGTCCCGTCACAGCTCAGTGCAAACATACCTGGGGCAAAATGACAGTGTAGGCCAGTACACATGCGCCTATACACATGCACAACGAGAGCCACTGGCAACACTCATCCAAACACAGCTACAGATGCAACACTTGTCCAAACACACCAGCCAACGCGCTTATGTTCACTGCACATGTTTCGGCATACAACATAAACACACCAGGCGGCAGGCTCCCATAGTCTAATATGTGAACAAAGTGACTCAGACATGGTCCCTGCGCAAAAACAGAAGACACAAAATGCCTAGATTTAGAAATGCTTATGACCCCAAAGGAAGGGAGAGAGGGTAGGCCTCACTTTCATCCTTCACCTGGATACATCTAGCCAGACAGACCTGAACTCATGGGGATTTGAGGTAAGAGTGGCAGGTGGCAGAGGGGAAAGAAAGAGCAGAAAAGGGAGCAGTGGAGAGAAGAGGGCTTCAGAGACTGTGACTTGGGAAAGAGCAGCAGGGTGGTGGTGCCCTGGGGACAATGTTCAAAGAACACTTGGATTGCGAAAGTTATGTCCAGCAAAGCGTGCTTCATCACCAAGCTCTTCCTCAATCCTGCAGAAGAGAGAGACAGCAAACATTAGACCCTTCTGTGAGGGAGCATCAGAGGCACCAGAGGACCTGAGATGCAGTGCATCAGCCAGCAAGCTGAAATGGGATAGAGGAGCTCTGCTCCTTCCAGCTGCTGTGCATGAGGGTGCTGCCCCATCATGCCAAGGAGTAGGGAAGGGGTCTGCTCCAGAGATGTGCCTGGGATCCAATTCTTGGGTCTGGGCCCTGTTTTCATAATGTTTCCCCCACAAACCCCATCTACCCTTGGGCTCTCAATTTCTCCCATGCCAGTTAGTTGCTTCTCTATTCTCTCTTATGTGTTCCCATCCTTGGAACCCCTTACCTCATGAGCTGGTTGTATTTTGCCAGGCGTTCAGACCTGCAGGGAGCACCCGTCTTTATCTGTAAAGTATTCCACATAATGAACACTGTAATACACTATTATGACTTGCACCAGTTTCCCCATGGGGGCGGGGGGTGTCTGTCTTCACACCCTTCTTATTTTCCTCTTCAAAAGTTGTCCATAGCCTGGGTTTCACCTACCTGCCCAGTGCATAGTCCCACAACCAGATCAGCAATGAAGGTGTCTTCAGTCTCTCCAGATCGGTGGCTCACCATCACACCCCAGCCATTCTCCTGGGCCAATTTACATCTGCGAGGAGCAAGAAATGCAATCAGTAGCTCCTCCTGTAACTACTACCTGCACAGGGTGAGATCCAGGCATCCTCTCTTCCCACTCTCAGCATCCTACACTCTTGTGGAGACAAAGATGATTTTGTCCAATGGATCGTGCTAGACCCTGCTGTGGTTCAGCACCAACCCTTCCCCTCTTATAGGACAGCAGGGACAGCGGGATGGACTCACGCTTGAATGGCCTCTGTGACAGATCCAATCTGGTTGACTTTGAGCAGGAGACAGTTGCAGGCCTTCTCTTCAACAGCTCGCTCAATGCGCTTGGGATTTGTCACCGTCAAGTCGTCTCCCACTATCTGAATCCCCACATTGGCTGTGAACTTGGACCAAGCTTCCCAGTCATCTTGGTCAAAGGGATCCTCGATGGAGACCACTGAAGGGAAAACAGAAGAAGCCTGAGTCAAAGCTGCTTTCTTTCCCACCCCCAAAACACAGAGGGGATGTACCTGTTAGGTATGCAATACCAGTGCTGATTCCCCACTGCCAAGCACAGCAGCTCACCTGGATAATCACGTACAAAGCTTTGGTAGAGGTCACCAAGCTCATCTGCAGAAATGTAGCGGCTTGGGTCATCTGGGGACTTGAAGTCCAAGTCATATTTGCCATCACAGTAGAACTCAGAGGCTGCCACATCCATACCAATGACGATCTTGTCTGTGTAGCCAGCCTTGTCAATAGCTTCCTTGAGGAGTTCCAGAGCTGGGAAGAGGAGAGTTGCAGTCAGGAGAGTCAGTCCATGCAAAGAACTCTGACTTTCACTGGGAACTCAGGCAGTATCACAGATGTTCCACTGGGATGATCCTGAGAGCAGGAGCAGCTGAGAGAGGCTGACAGTGGGATGGGAGAGGAAGAAGGGAGGCCAGAGGCTGTGGAGGCCATATCCAAAGGAATGAGAAGAAATCAAAAAACAGTCCCACAGCTCAGTGACAGCTTAGAGCAAGGCCTTGGGGATGTCTGGACATGCATGAAAGATTTGTATGGACAGGCTGTGAAAAGGACGAGACCCCTGGGGGGAAGGAAACCATCTCCTAACACAGGAGGTCACTGACCTCAAGGCATGATGTTTTGAACCAAAGTTGGGGGAATGCTGTGACCTGGGAGTAGAAAGGCCTCAGTCACAGCATTGCAGGCAGGGTTATCCCATCTCTGCATGGCTCTCACCTTCACTATTTTCCAGGATGTTGGGGGCAAAGCCTCCCTCATCACCCACATTGGTGGCGTCTTTGCCATACTTCTCCTTGATGACACTCTTTAGGTTATGATAGACTTCAGCCCCAATGCGCATTGCATCACGGAAGCTTTCAGCTCCCACAGGCAGGATCATGAACTCCTGCATGGCCAGTTTGTTCCCTGCATGGGAACCTCCGTTGATCACATTGAAAGCCTGGAAGAGTCCAAAAGAGAATCAGAGCTGACAGTACCCATCTTGGCACCAGCTTGAGGAGGCTCTTGGATGGGTCACTGTGTCCATTTGTAATATACCACATCCACAGGGTAACATAGTACATCTGATGTACTATGCAGTGCATCAAAGCAAAGGCCCAAATAGCCTGGGGTCCTCTCTCCAACCGTGGCACAAAGCAAATGGTTGGAGAGGACTTTCCCAGCTATTTACCTCTCAGAGATCTCCCAAGGTGGATATGTTTATCTGTGCATTCAGTAATGCTAGGTCAATCTCTCTTCCAGGACCTTCTCTGTTTTCCCCTTGACCACATGAAAATTTTAGCATCCACAACACCCTTTGGCAAAGAGTTCCACGGGGCAGCTACTCCTAGTGTGAAGACCCACCTTCTCTTCTTTTGAACTGTGCCTCTAGTGGGTTCACATGATGCCCTCTAGTTCTTGTGCTGAGAGCGAACAGTTGATTCCCAACCAACCCCCACCACAACTTCTACCATATCCTCCTAAGTCCCCTCTTTTCCAGTTTGAAACATCCTACTTTACATAGCTCTTTCTTCTACAAAAGCTGCTCTATGCCTTTAATCAGTCTCCTTACCCTTTTCTGTGTCTTTTCCAGTTCCCTTCTACCCTTGTGGAGATTGGGAGGGGAGAACTTCATGCACTACTCAGGGTGTGGGCATTTTGTTCTCAGTCTTTCTCAAATCTTAGGCCTTGGTTTGCTTTCTTGACCACTACAGTGCATTCAGATGGTGTTTCAGTCCTATATCCCTTCCTTCTCTCCCTCCCAATACACTCTTTGAAGTTTCTTTTGAAGTTTCTGAATTTGGATGTCAGGGATGGAGGAGCCTTACTGGCACAGGAAGGATGAGATCAGAGTTGCCGGCCAGGTCAGCAATGTGCCGATACAGGGGAACGTCCTTCTCTGCAGCTCCCGCCTTGCACACAGCCAGTGAAACTCCCAGGATAGCATTGGCACCAAACTTGGCTGTAGGCAAAACCAAAAAGGAATGAAGCCTCTCAAACACCTCCCTTCTGCCCGGCAGTTCCCCTTGCCAACCCAGCCTTGGGCTCACACATGCTCTGACAGCCCTGCTAATGCCCCCTACTCCACCTCTGCAGCCTCCCTCCACCCTCTCATAGTATTCACTTTCCAGACCAAAAAAAAATGAATTACATTTGTTCTCTGTGCCGTCCATCTCAAGCATCATATTGTCTATCTTCTCTTGATCTACCACAGAGAGGCCCTGCAAGAAGAAATAGCTCCTAAGAAGGGGAGCTTGAAAAGAATTGCTAGCTCTGGTATGTGAGAAAGGAAGCATTGATGGAGAAGCTGGGGGGACTGGGACTTCTTTGGCTTGTGGAGGAATATATACACACAAAGCTTGGAATTCAGTCCCTTGGTATATAGTCAAGTTATGTAGCCATGGCAGTGTGACTGCAGTGCAGTGTAGATATACCCGAGCTGGATTAGGGGTCAGTGACAGCCCAGGCAAGGCCACACAGAGCTCAGGAAATTACTCACTCAAGGATTTGCCCAGCCTTTTGGCAGCTTCTAGGGAGCTTTGTGGTGGTATGGCTACAGAGACACTACAAGTGTGCAGATATGAGCTGGATGGAGCAATCCCTGGGAGCAAGGTGGAGAGCAGGATTAAGCCCAGAACAGGGAGCCTCCACCAGGCCATGTGTTTTCAAGGGTGGAGTGAGTTGGTCTCTCAGCCTGACTCCTCAGGGAGGTACACACTGGTGTGGGCTGTAGTTGGTGTAGCGTGTAGCTCCAGTTCAGCTCTCTTCAGAGCAACTGGAATCACTCTGTTCCAGGTCTTCATCAGTAAATTGGTTACAGATGTGTCACCACCACTATGCAAGGACACAAACTGTGCTGTGGGGGCTTCCAGACCTTGCACAGATGTGGTCATTGCTCTACCACACCATGAATGCTGGAGGGAGAGGGGATGAGAAGAATGGGCGCAAGTCCGGAGACATGTGGATGAGATTTATGTAGTGCTTAAGAAGGAGCACATCTGAAATAGGGATAGAGCCCTACAGTGAGCATCAAGGTGACTGATTAGATGGTAGAGATGCTGCAATGGAGCCAGTAGGGTTAATTCTTTTCCACTCTGCGGACACATACACGCGTGGAGGCACAGGAGGGGTGTGCCCAAGTTGTCAGAGAACATCACTATGTCTATTAGCCCAGTAAAAAAAAAAGAGGCAGAAACAGAGATAAGGGGGAAAGAGAGAGAGCAGAGTAAATGTCCAACAAGGGAGAATAAAGAGAAATCCTTACAGAGCCCACGAGAGCTGGTGTGAAAGTGCTGTTGATATGATCCACGGCCTGCAGGACCCCTAAAGAAGGGAAGAGAGAAAGAGAGAGAGAGAGAGAGCGTGAGGCAAAGAAAAGAATAGAGAAAGGGAGAGAGAGGAGCAATACAGCAGGACTGAGAGAAGGAGACAGCAAGAGAAAGTCAAGGCCTGATCTTTTAATGCTAACTCTATGCCTTTGGGGTCTCACTGAGGTCAGCAGAATAACATCCACGTTACATTAGTGGATGAGTGAGACCCTCCAGTGGATCCCCATGCACACGCAACCCCAGGATGGGGGTGTGGGAGCAGGCACCTCCCCACCTTTTCCAAGGAACCGTGACTTGTCATTATCTCGTAGCTCCAGTGCTTCATAGATCCCAGTGGATGCACCGCTGGGGACTGCTGCTCGAAACAGGCCTGAGAGATAGCAAAACACAGGTGTGAGAAGAGTGGAAGATAAAGAGGAAGGAAAGCTCTCATGCATCTGCTTCTATTTTACTCTCATGGGAAAGAATATGGTAACCAATTGTGCAAACACATGGCCCCAGTGGCTGGCCACTCATGGCTGGTCCTCTTAGAGGCAGAAAACCCAACTGACAGAAACAAATCCATCCATGGCCAAAAGCTTTGAGGCACAGAGCTTGGAAAGCCTGAATCTCAGCCACAAAGAAACCCACATCAGTCCCAGAATTACGAATGACACGTGCATGTCTGTCTGCTGAGCTCTTGTCCTGGCACCCCTGCCTGCCCCCTGCTGCAAGCAGGCTGAATCACAGCTGCCAAAGATTTCCTCCCCTTCTGATTGGGGCTGGCTTTTTTGCCTCTCTGAAGAAAGAAGAGAAAGGACCAGTAAAGTCCCTTTTCCGGCCACTCACAGCTCCTCACCCCTTTCAGCCCATGTGCATATGCACATGCACATGCAGCTCTTCTAGCTGAGAGGTACAGACATACATGCCTGCACAGAGGACTCGGGGACAAACCTTCCCACAACATCATGATGTACTTCCAACCTCACAGGACAAAAACCACAGCTGCAGGAGGGCATTGCATGCATAGAACAAGGAGATGCATATGCTTATGTTAATGAAACTTTCAGGCCCTGCTACTATGAGACACATAGCTCAAGTCATACACACAGCACTCAGCTGTTTCATTGTGATTTCCCATCAACACCTATTGCAGAGCTCACGATGAGACAGAACACACTTCTGAGATTCACTAGAGAAATCACATGTGGCCAGACATGAATACCAGCATCTTCCACTCTGGGTAGAGGGGAAGAGACCTTTGAAATGGAAACGAGCAGGGCAGCAGGCACCTCCTCACTGGGGGCTGCAGAGGCAGAGGGTGATTTACCAGCCCTATGTACAAAGGTGCTGAACACATGTACAGTCAGAGCCACAGACAAACCACAGGCAGAGATCAGAAGAGCTGCCATTTTTCCTGGCTTGCTGTTTGCCAGATGTTCACTAGAAAGTTTATACTGGAAGTTTATACTCCGTGCTCTAGGCAGGCTGCTATATAGCTGCCAAGTTGCTATAGAGATCCAGCTCCTCCAGCATAGGTAGGAGTTCCCTTCTCACAACTCATCCTCTCCCACCTACCTTTGTGTGTGTACAGGTCCACCTCAACAGTGGGATTCCCACGAGAATCCAGGATCTCTCGGGCATGGATCTTCTCAATCGACATGATGAATCTTTGGAGAGAGGAGAGGAGAGGAGAGGGAAGAGAAAAGAGAAGAGAAGAGAAGAGAAGAGAAGAGAAGAGAAGAGAAGAGAAGAGAAGAGAAGAGAAGAGAAGAAAGAGGGAGGGGGGAGGAGAAGGAAGAGAAAAAGGGAGACGGAGGGGAAAGGGGAAGGAAAAGAAAGAGAGAGAGGGAGAGGGAGGATGCCTGGTTCTGCACCACTCTGAGAGACCTCCCAGATGTGGTGCCCTTCTCATTTCCAAAACAGACACTGCCAGAGAGAAGGGAGCTCAAGAAAGGTATTTTAGGAGCTGGAGCTAAAGCTATTGGCTCGAGGAAGTTCAGACTGAAGGAGAGATGTGAAAATTGCTATCCAAAGTCCAAGATCTGGGAATGGAGTGTTTATTTCAATCTACTCTGTGCTTTCACCACAGATGAGAGACTGGGAGCTCTGGGAGCTCTCTCCCTCTCTCCCAGAGCTGCAGCTGAGTGTTCTCCCCTTCCTTCTCAAGCCCCCAAGGCGGATCAGGATAGGCAGGGATCCAGAGGGTGTCACAGCAGCTGCAAGCAGTGGAAAGGGATGGATCAGCTGGTGTGGCTGAGAGGTGCCCGCAGGCCCAGCAGCGGCTCCCAGCACCTCCTCCTCCAGCAGAGCCTCCCAGAGCCAGCAAGGACGCAGCTGCTGAACACCACAGCATCCCCTCGCAGCCCCAGCACAGCAGTCGCTTTGGTCTGGGCCACTCCAGGGCTGGTGGGGCCCCTTGTGCCCTCCCCAGCCCACAGCATGGGGGGCCGAGCGGACGCTTCTCCCCCCGCTCTCCAGACCCAGCTCCACAGCAAGCTGCACTACTCAGCCTCCCTGCCACCCTTGAGAGTCACTGCTGGAGCCACTGCCAGGGTGCAGGGCAGCGGGGGGGGAGGAGGGCTGCACCAAGGTGAGGGAGCATAGAGGAGGCCAGGAACCTGAGAAGCCATTTTACTACAGGCCGCAATGCTTAAAACATGGAAGAAATAGCTCTGCAGACGGGGAGGGAAACATGGCCCTGCCCAGATACAGAGGACTGATCCCAGCCTCTGAATCTGCCCCTCTGCACATGGCATAGGAAAATACATGAGGCTGGGAGGTATCTCTCTATCTAATAAGTAGGGGAGAGAAGGAAATTTGGCATTTTGGATGCACCTAGTTAAACCTGAAGTAGAAAACAGGCTTGTGGGTGGGGACAGCAGTTTGAAAGTGCTTCTCTGGCTGCAATCTGCTTTCTGGGGGTGGGGTGGGGGAGTCCAAAATACTCTCCCCTGCCTCAGTCCACCTTCTTATTCCCACAGATTGGCCTTGTATGTCATGTCTGCCCTCCCCCCCCACCCCCCACCCCGCCACCAGCCAGCCGTGGGGCTGTGCAACACTGGGGAGCTCTTGATCCCATTGCCTCTGGCTAATGGAAATCACACGGATGTGGGGAAATCACTTTGCGCTGAAGTTTCAGCAAAAGCTTCCAGTAGTGGGGAGCTGCAGTCAGTGAAACCAGGACTCCCTGGAGTCCAGGCAGGGCCCTCCACCATGTCCATCTGGGCTGGGATCCCCCATCAGCCACCTTGGCAGTGCTCCTCACGCCATCTGGCACACGCTGTGGGAACTTCCCCCAGAGCAGTGCCCGTGCTGCTGTGAGCTTCCTTTGCAGGAGTGCCTTGGCCATGCCCCAACAGCCTCCGCAGAGGAGAGAACAGGACCCTGTTAAAGTGATCTTTGGCACAGCAGGGACCTGACAACAAGCTCTGTGCCAGATGCAGTGCCCCTCCTGCTTATGTGCTCACGCTGCCTGTGGCCACATCCTTCTGCCCATGTCCACCTGCCCCGTTGGGACCACTCTTGAGGAAGCCAAATGACAAGCACAAATCCAGCCTGGCCCACCCCACCCCATTGCTCACTTGATCTCTTCTCCCCTCTAGCTCTTTCCACCCTTTTCTCTACTCATGCTTCTTCCCCTTGTCCCCCTCTGTTTGCCCTCCTTTGCACAGCATGAAGGACCATGCTGAAATCCCTGGCATCAGCTGCACTGTCCTGAAAGCAGGTCAAAGGCGGATAAGCTGGGATAAGGGATTGGGACAGAGCGGTAGTTGAGAACCCGTTGACTGCAGTGAGGAGGGGGAGCAGCCAGATTGGAACCTGGCAGCCTCCCTTGGGCAGAGGCTGGGCAGGGCACCACTGGGAGACTCACACTGCTGCAGTGCCTTCCTGTGGGCATTGCTTTGTGACAGTGCACGTCGCCAGGGCACTGGCTTGCTGAAGTTCATGCTGCAGCAGTTTCCCCCCCCCTCCCTGCTGAGCAGGCCAGCATTGCAAAGACCTTTCCTCCATGCCACCGCCAGCAGTCCTGTGTCCCGGGGACCTGGTGCTGCTGCAATTCCCCCAAGCTGGGCGCTGCTCTCAGGAAGCCCTCACTGCTGCAGTGTCGTGGCTGATGTAGCTATCGCTTGCTTGACTGTCACTTCCTCTCCCTGCTGCTCTCCTCCTCCTGTGTGGCATGGGGCTGTGAAAGATAAGAAAACATCCCCTCTCCTCCTCCCTCCCTCTCTCTGCGATCTGGCTGAGTTCCTGTATTTATGACACCACCTGGGGGGACTGGTCTGCTCCCAGATTGGGTCCTTTCCCCAGCAATGCCCAAACTGAATTCTCCCTCCTTCCCTACTACCAACCCCTCCCCCAAGTAAAGCTCCATCCCACATCTTCCCTGCAATGCCCTTGGGAACACAACCCATGTTTATTGGTTGCCCCCCTCCTGAAATTCAAATCTGAAATGACGCCTGACAGGGTAGGGAAGCAAGGAGTACCTGCAATTAAAATACGAAAAGTGAGGGGAGGGGGGAGAAAAAAGAAGTGGGAGGAGCAGGGGAAGGAAGTGAGAGGAGTTTGGTTGTTTAACGCCACTCACCCTGGTCCTTCTCTGCAGGGACCCAAGTGTGTGGGGGGTTTGGAGGGCACAGGATGGGGAGCACAGAAATGCATGCAGTGAGGGTGGGGGGATGCTGGCCATGGGGAGACACTTACCTTCCTAGGGCAGGGGTGAACGAGAGATTGAGAAAGTGCTGGTAGAAAGGAGAGGAGAACGAAGCTGAGGAGGGATGCAGGACCTCAAGGGGAGATGATGTGTCCTCTAAGCCAACGGCGGCAGCGGCAGCAGCAGGATGGAGACGCCCCTGATAGGGCCGGGACAGCAGCATGTGACCCAGAGCTGCGACGAGTCAGGATTTAGCAAAGCTTTGCAAACAGCACGTAGAGGATGGAGAGAGAAAGAGAGACAGACAGACAGGGGATAGACACAGACAGACGAGGGTAAGAGAGCCAGGGAATAGGAGTGGGTGCAGAATAAACAATTCCAGTCACTCCAGACTCATTAATTATTTTTATTCAAATCAAAAAATCTTGCAGGAGTTTTGGGAGCCATAAATAAAACCACACAACCTACAACTCTCCCCTTTTCCCCAGGGCCTTCTGAGAGTAGAGTGTGTGTGCAGTGACTGCAAGAGCCCTGCAGTTCCTCAGGATAGCTTCCAGGACCAAGGTGGGTAACCCTCCTCTTTTCTCCAGGCAAAAAGGTGAAGGTGGGTTTGGCACATGCAGACACCTGGAGCTCTTGCTTTCCCTGCCACATACATGCCAGCAATGGGAGGGCATCTCCATATCATGAGGGGCTCGGGGAACAGGTGGTAAAACCAAGGGTCACTCAGTCACATCACCATCAGCAGATCCCTCCATTTCCTGAAGAATAAAAGAGGGAGAAGTTAAATGACTCCATGCCCTACTGTTTTTCCTCTCTCTCACTCCTGCTACTAGGGTTGGAAATGGCAGTAGGGTTGTGATGCTGGGCTGTGTCTGTTGCAGGCCTCCCTGCCCTTGTGACTGGCTTCCCTCAGCCTTTTCCTCCTCTAACCTAGAACAGTAGACTCTTGACTGAC
Organism: Apteryx rowi; assembly: GCF_003343035.1. NCBI lineage: Eukaryota > Metazoa > Chordata > Aves > Apterygiformes > Apterygidae > Apteryx > Apteryx rowi. The sequence continues at coordinate 590,427 of NW_020450778.1, forward strand.
AAGTCTGACGTCTCTCTTTCCCTTCACTTTCTTCTCCTCCCCATGCCATTCTCACCTGTTCTTCCTCCTGCCTTTGCTGCCGGATTTTGTTTGCCTCTGCCCGCTCATCTTCCTCAAAGAATTCTTTGTCAAGGCGCTCCAAGTGGGGCAGGAGGACCAGGACCTCCATCCGGTAATCGGCCTCATCAGAGCATGGATTGTCCAACAGTACCAGTGCCCGCAGCATGGGGAGCGCCTGTAGCTTTGCCACCTCCTGAAGGCTACTGATCCCATTGCTCCTTAAGAGGAGGGAGCACAGTGGGCAGGGAGAGAGAGGTAAATATAAGTAGCAAGGTCCCTTCAGAACAGTAAGCTGACAACACAGATAAAGCAAAACTTAGCAGCATGACAGACCATAGACCTTAGACCATGGACCTGTGATAGACCACAGATCTGTACAGAGCTCCCTAAACTGAGGGACAAAAAGAACATTTCCTCTGGATTTCTCTGTGCTTAAGGAGTCCATTGAATTATCTGGTTTAGCCATACCACTGTATGGCAAATGCCTAGAAAAAAAGGATACTTATGTTTATGGCCAGGACACAGAGAAAGTGGAGAGGGATCCAAAGAAGTTTTGGCAACAAATAAAAAGTATGAGGTGGGGTCTGAGAGTGACTGGAGGGGTAGATCTCTTCCAAGAAGCCCAGGAAAAGTCCCGGCTGTGATACCCCTAGACAGCTGAACCCTGGACACAAGTTAAGAGCTGTAAAGGCCAATCAATTCCTATCAGGGCTTCAACTCCCAAAGAAACCAGAAAATCCTAAAGACACAAATGGGAATACAGCCTGTTGAGGGTTTTTTCTGGTCCTGGTACAGAGCAGGGAGGACCCACCGTAAATTGAGGTACTGCAGGCACTTCATGGTACTACAGAATCCATCCAGGGTTTCAAGCTGGTTGTCACGCAGGTGCAGAGTTGTGAGCTGTCCTAGGCCCTCAAGGCCTTCAAGGCTGCTAATGGCATTCTGGGCCTGAGCACCAGGGAGGCAGGAAGAGAGAAGGAAAAGGAGGGAGACACAGGGGAGGGAAGCAATTATTTCTGATCTTTAAAGCTCTTTCTACCCTTCAGACTCCCTATCACCCTTAATGCACCCTTTTCTGAAGTGGGGCATGGCACATGTAACATTGCAGGAAGGAGGCTATGTAGTAGTGAAGAACAGGATAGCCAGAAGCCAGTGAGGCTGGAGTGGAAATCCCAGAGGAAATTTTAGAGATGGAGGATGGAATACCTCAAGAATTTATTGCAACTCTAGGCTGTGCACCTTGGTTCAGGATCTTCAATGCCTATTAGACTCACGGAAAGATTTAGATGGAGAGGGACCTCTGGAGGTCTCTAGCCCAACACCCTGCTCACAACAAGGTTAACTCCAAAGCTAGATAAGGTTGTTCAGAACCTAGCCAAAAAGAGTTCTAAATATTCAGGTTCAAGGACCAAAAGTTTTCTGAAAAAGTTTCCTGGAGCATCACTCAGTGATTGAGACAAAACCACCCCAGATGAATAATGCCTACACAGCCTTTAGTTATGCTGGGATGTACCATGATCCAGACTAACTAGAGCATGCACTCTTCAGTCATCTACTCTACTGCCAGCACAGCATCACCTTCCACAGTCGTGTCTAATCTGAGTCCTTAAGGCGTCAGAGAGAAACACTATGGAGAGGAAAGCATGGGTCTGAGCATAAAACAGAAGTGTGTTCGAAGAATGGATCACCAGCTCTTCTCAACCACATAGTCGACATAGTCTAGGGATCTTCTAGTGTCAGCTGCTTTTCCTGTGGGGGAAATCTACCTCCAGGAATTTTCCTCTTCTGCTCCTCTAGGCTGATCTAAAAGCAGGCTGGATGTTCTTGAGAGAGGTTGCAGGAGGATGGGGGTTGTTTGTTTAACTTTAAGCATTTACTGGTATAATCTTTGTTATCCATCCATAAGCACACCTTCTTGCAACAAATCTGACAATCTTGTGACAGGAAGAATGTTGTTCTATTAGTTTGAGATTCCCCAACATTGAATTGAATTCACTTCACCGTGTTTCAAGCTATAAGATGGGGAAACCTGAAGTTCTTAAATTTGGCAATAGATTCACAGAAAGAATTAGGCTGGAAAGGACCTCTAGAGGTCTCTTGTCCAACCTCCCTCTCCCCCTCCCCCCCCCCCCCCCCCAAGCAGGGCTAACACCAAAGCTAGATCAGGCTGCTTAGGGCCTTGTGCAGTCAAGTTTGGAAAATCCCCGGAAATTACATGCTCTCCCCTGCATACACCAGCCTGACACTGAGCAGGACTTCCCCTGCAATTGTGGCTCAGGGCTGCAGTCTCTAAGCGTGCAGATACCTGAAGGGGAAAGAGGGAGAGGTTCTGCTGTGTTCTTGGTTCCTTGCTGGTACCCAGACAGTGAGGTGGACAATGCCCAAGTCAGATAAAAAGAGCAAAGGCTGAACTGTTGGGATATGACACCAGTTTGGGACAGGGTCTCTCAGGAAAAGGACATTTTGTAGAGGAAGGAGGACTTTAAGGGAAACTGGCCAAGGAAGAGCATGAATTGGATGGGCCAGGTAAAGAGGGTAAGATAATGAGAAAAAGAGGAAAATCTGATTTAGCAAAAGGCAGTGTGAACAGATTTAAAAGCCAGGAAGGATTAGTAGATTAAACCCTAGAGGAAACTAGGAGCTGGTGAGGGAATTAGGGTGGGGAGCTCACAGACCACTAGTCTGTAAAATGCATAGTAACCTACTATTGCTCTCACTTTTTCCATTACATCAGTGTAAAAAGTTTTAAAGGCTCTGGCCCTGCAAGTACCAACAGGATAATGCAGAAGGGATTTTTTTTCTTTTTTTTTTTTTTCCTAAATCAACATTCATTATGACTCCTTTAATTAAATGACTGCATCATCACCTTACCTTACGTACCAGTTCTTCACATAGATGTGAGGCCACCATCTCTTACAGAAAGCTATCTCAGTATGTTGCACATTGTTTCCTCCCTGCTGCTTGTATACCTGACCTTGCTCTAACTGGCTTTTGTCACCACTACTGCATAAAAAACAGGAAGTAACACAGCCCTACTAACAGCAGCATCCTTATCTTCAAACGGATACTGTCTGAAATGCCACATGGTACACAACCAGCTCCTAGTTTTCCTGCTAGTGGGTGTAGCTTTATTAATGCTAAATTTCATTTGCAACTGTGTCATATATTAAACAAATTTGATTCAGTTCCTTTAAATTGACCTTTAAATTCCTATTGCATGAGTGCCTTGAAGACTGTCCTTGCAGCATCAGCTTCATCTTCCCATGGTTCAATTAATATGGGAATCTTTATACAAAACGTTACTACTCCCTTTGCACCATCTGAGCAGACAATGTGGAAGGATCTGCCCCAAAGAAGTGATTTTGTTCTCTGAAAACTGTTCCTCTCTCAGGCTGAGAAGACTGAACGGAGCAGGCTAGCATGGAAATTATGCTGCTTTGAAGGGGACAACATCTCCCCTCTTCCCACTGACTGAAGGCACCAGGCTGTGCAGCATCTCTGTCCCGCTCCCCAAGCTGGTTGATCCCTTACCAGATATAGGTTCTTGAGCTTGGGAAGGTTGAGCCCTGCTGTGCTCTCTAGCTTGTTTCCTCGCAGCTCCAGGATATGCAGGCTGAACAATTGTCCTTGACTCAGGCCCAGCGCTGTCTTGATTTTATTTCCTGAGTGCCAGAGGAGGAAGAAGCAACAAGGGAGTTAATCCCACCCAAAGAGAGCTTCCTATCTACACAAGAATGAAGAGAGGTGGTCTGTATCACCTTTAAGGCTGAGGTTGGCTAAGCGGGGGTGAGTAATGCCCTCCATATCCTTGATACGGTTGTGAGCAAAGCTGATGATCTGGAGGTAGGGCAGTTCCTGCATGCAGGCACTGGTAAGCAGATTCCCATCCACCTTCAGCCAAAGCAGGTGAGTTAGGCTGCTCAGTGGAGACAAGTCTTGCAGCTTGTTCTCTGACAAATCCACATACCGCAGGTGAATGTAGCATTGGAGGAGGCTGATGTCTGTCAAGTGCCTATGGGAGGGAGAAGGTGAATAGAACACCTCTCACACTCCTCCCTGGCCACTGGCTTTCAGTTTGCCCCTCACCACTGCCAGAGGAAGGGCATCCTCCTCTCCCCCTTCCCTTCTGTCCTGAAAAACTTTGCTGGAGAGAAGGAAAAGGCAAGCAATAGGAACAGGCTGAATATTTTGTAAACAAGGCTGAATGGTAAGAGGAGACCTGATTTCCTGGGACAGGGAGTACTTCTTCCCACTGAACTGTAACTATCAGGAGAGAGCAGAACCAGAGTGGAAAAGAGGATGAACTTTGGAAATGGGTCTGCTACACAGTAGTGGTAATACCAAGGACTGTATGGAAGGACCTTCCTAGCAGGAAGAGCCCAGTCTAGATATCTAGAAGGCTGGTGAAAGACACAGTCTCACTGAGGCCTGTTAGGTGTAGGTTTATTTGGGTGGGCTGATGGAGCTGAGGCTCCAAACTATGCCAAGGACATTGCTGCATGGTGCTCACAGGTGCAGAGGTTAAAGCTGAGCAGTTATCAGGAGAGATGCTCAATGGATATTCCTAGAGATGACTTTGGGGAGCTCACCCTGTTCAAGTCCCTTCTAGGGGACCACAGTCTAGAGGAATGGACATGCTAGGCACCCCTCAGTCTTCAGGAACGCTGATGCTCCCAGCAGTGTGCATGGCTATGTCGTAGGGGGTCCCTAGCTCAGGGCTGATATTGGACAGGCTCTCCTGAGACACAGACTGGAAATGAGGCAGCCAGAGAAGGCGCCCTTGCAAATGCTCCTGCACCATGGGGCCATCACCAGTGATCAGGAGCTGGCTGGTGCAGCTGCTTAGAGCAGGGGGCCATGACTACGCACATCCATGGGGAGGAGGAGAAGAAGGAGGAGGAGGAGGAGGAGAAGAAGGAGGAGGAGGAGGAGGAGGAGGAGGAAGAGGACTCCTTCTACTGGAGCATGGTTTGCACACTCACTTCTCCTTTGCTTCAAACTTCACATAGGCATGAGCCAGGCCATTGCCAGTTTTACACAGGAGAGAGAGGCCCTCCTTCAGGTTCTCCTCCATCAGGGGACACGGGACCAGGACCTGCGAGAGAGGGCGAGAGAGCAAAACACAGATGTTTGAAACGACAGTCGGGAGAGATGTCAAGGGCCAGTTGCCCCCATCCCTCCCAGCCTTGGCACCTGTCTCCCTCACCTGTTCCTCCTCCTGCTCCAACAGCACCTTCTCTTCCTCATCTTCCTCTTCCTCCCCCTCCTGCTCCAGAACATCGTACCCACCACCCTGCTCTTCATCCACCATCTTCACGGACTCCCGCTCCGACCTGCAGCAAAGCCTCTCTGGGAGAGGGCCTCCCCCCCCGGGCTGAGCCCTGAGCCCCGCCACCCCACCGGCGCCGCCTGGCTCCCGACCCGCGCCAGCCTCGATCCGGGCCGCGCCGAGCCTCCCCCCGCCCCCTCCCCCGCAAGGAAGGGCCGCCCTCCCCGCGGCGTGGCGCGGCGCGGTGCCCGCACACCGCTGCCATGGAAACGGGGGAGGCGGTGGCAGCCGCAGCAGCGGCCGCTGCTGAGAGGAGCCCGGGGTGGGACCGGGAGGGCCGGGGCGAGCGTGAGCCCTGGGGGAGCGGCGGGGCGGGGGGCGAGGCCGGGCCGCGCTGCTCTGTCACCCCCGGGATCGACAGTTCAGGGCAGGTGGAAAAGCCCCTGAAGGTCGATCGGCTGGTCTCCCTGCGTCCAGGCAACAACGAGCACCCTGAGGCCATGCTGACAGATGTCTGGCCACTCGCTCCGGAAACTTCTGGGGACAGGGGGAGTGCCAATGCTTAGGTCGCTGTTAGCTAGAAAAAAAAAGTGTTCCTAATATATTCCTGATATTTTCTTCGCTACGTTTTTTATTGTTTATTCCTTCTTCTGCCTTTGGCGGATGTGCAAAACAGTTGATTGCTGCTTCCTTACATCTATGAGAAGACACTTAACACATCCTCAGCCAGACTTTGTTTTCTTCAGCTGCACAAATCTAATTCTCAGACTTTCCTCAAAGATCTTTTTTTTTTCTCTTGCTAGTGTTATCCTTCAGAGCATCTCCACCAAATCTATATCTTTCTGCTGCCCCAAACAGGGCAAATATGAAATCCAAAATATCATCAGTTCCCAGTAGAGCAAAACAAACAAACAAACAAACAAACAAACAAAAACAGCCCAACTAAACAAACAAAAAAGACTTTCCATATTTTACAGACAGTGTTCCAGTTAATACAAGCCAGAATGACCTCTCCATTTTCTGCAGCAACATTCACATTGCCGATTTGCATTTTACTGGTAATCCAAGCTGCTTGCAGTTTCTTTTTTCCTCATCCTGCAGGCAATATTCCTCCAAGTTGATTGTTGGCTTTAGCTTGCTGCTCTAACTACATTGGCTTGTCATTTGGGGTATTAAATTCCATTTGTAAAGTTCAGAGGATGTCTCTCCTTTATCAGCATCATTTTGTGGTCTTATCCTACTTTCCTTAATGCTCCCAGACTGTCCCAGCTTGGTAACATCCACAAGTGTTATGAGCATATTCAGAAAATTGTAGGATAACTTAGGTGGGAAGGGACCTCTGGATGTCCCACCTTCTCAGAATGGGGCCAACTTCAATGATAGATCAGGGTGGTGGTCATTCAAGTTTTGAATATCTCCAAGGAAAGATAGTCCCTCTGGCAAATTCGTAATTAAAATGTTGAGTAGAATTAGACTTGGGTTCTCTGTGTAACCTCACATGAAATGATCTCCCAGATGGCAGGAAGTGGCTTTGGAGCATCGTTTCCTAACCTGTTACGTATCTTCTCCATGCAGACAAACCGCCAAGCTCAGGAGCTCAAGAGCGCTGGACGTGAAGCCTAGTGGGCTTTGACAGCAGGGCCGTGCCCTGCGATTGCAGTGGGGCACCCTCACAGCTCCATGTTTACAAGTTGGGAAAATGCTTATGACAAGTCTAAGCTCTGCTCAAAGTCGATGACCGCCAGCATTTTTGTGCCTGGTACCAAAGTACAAGGCTCTGTTTCCTTTCTCTCTGGTGCACTTTGCTCTTTTGCAGCCCCTGGGTAGTGCCTCTGTTAGATAAGCTCTACACTGGCGTACTGCCTCTCTTGCATCTGCTGATCTAAATGGAGCGCAATGCACTACTGTCAGGCATTGAGTCCCATGCTTTTGCAGCTCATGCATCAGCTGTCACTCTGACCACAAAGTTCTCCTGTGCTCAGGGTCACGTCAACAGCTTATTAACAGTGTTTGTCATCAGTTTTTCCCCTTCCTTCCACTATCACTGGTTGACTCCCCAACTATGATTTCTTCCCCTGTGCTCCACTGACCCCATCTGAATTCATTCCCCAGTTATTAACTTGCACATCATGTGTTTTTTCCATCATAGCAACAGGAAAAAAAAATGCAGAAAGCATTCTAGCCGTTCTCTTGTCTATGTTTTCTAATGCTTTAAAGACCCCTTCAAAGACTCCTCAGAATTGGTGCTGAAATAAAAGTGATCACATGCTTTTCTTTCCATTCCTGTCTCTTTCCTTTATGCTGAAGAATGGACAGAAAGAAGATATATGTGCCTGCATGCACATGTGTTTTATATGATCTTACAACAGGAACATATGGCTCTATTGTCTTGTTTCCAGATGACCAAAGAACTTAGTGGGAACAAGACAAATTTTGCATGGCAACCCAAATCATTAAAAGAGGGAATTTTTATTTGAGATGCATAAAAAAATCCCAAGTCTGACTATACTGATCATTAAAGAAGTAACCTGTTTAAGATCCAATCACTGCAAATCTCCAGCGGCAGTCTGACAGCATTTCCAATGCACAGAGCTGTGGTCCTGCCAGAAAGCATTTAGCAAAACCAGGAAAACCAAGACATGGCATTCCTACTGATGCAGAAGTTACTTTGCATGAGTTATTCCTCATTAAAAAAATCCTTTCATGCTTCTGTATTCACCTTGAAGTGGCAAAATCAAGGTTCAGCTTCCATCTGTTTTTCCTATGTAGGTCACTTTTCTGGACTCTTGCCTAGCCCTTTAGGCAGGGCTGTGCAGGAATGGGAGCTGACAGTGGAGTTGCAGCCTGAGACTAAGCCCTGTGTCTGACCCTTCCTACCCACTCCTGGCAGCCTTAGACACAGTCCATGTCCCCACTGTGTCACCACTGCTGTGCACATGTGACCCCCAGTGCTGTGAGGGACTGAGAAAAAGAAACCCTTACTCCCTTTATACAAGCCACAGGGTTTTCAAGATCTTGCTTTTGCTTTTGAAATGTCCTCTCCTCTACATCCAGGCACCTAGAGCAAATAGCTGTCATCCCCACACTGCAGTTGGGCTCTTTTCTTTCTCATGTTGTTGCATGTCTTTCCCTGTTTGATCAGCTTTCTTCCATTATGAGACAGTCCCAGAAATCACATTCATATAACTAGGGACCACAAACACTACTGGATAATACTGTGTTTTGTAACAAGTGTTATCCCACAATGTCACATGACAGTTTGACTCATGGCCAGTTTTTAACTTCATTTTTGCCTGGGCTTGTATAGCTAGCAAGAACATCCCTTGCTTTCCACGCTGTATAGTGTTGACACAAGGCAGTACATTGCCTTCTTCCTCTAGACACTCTTGCAGTGGATGTGATGAGATCGTTTGTTGCATGGTTACTCCACAGAAGTCGTGTGTGTAGTTCCTGACTGACATGCTACAAAAGCAAAACCTTTCCCAGAGTGCAAAACAAAGGAACGGGCCAAGTCAGTGGGGCGGTGGCTGGCTTCGCCAGAGTACCAGAATTGTGCCGAAGGCTCGTGAAATCTCTTGCCACCTAAAAAGTGGGGAGGTCCCGTGTGCTAGATCTGCTACTCAGGGCAGTCCGCAAAGAGCCCGAAGCGGCCGCGGGCTCGGGGCTCCGCGGGGCTTCGGGCGCGGAGCTCGGCTCGGCGCGGGCGGGCCGGCAGGGAGCGCTCCAGGACCGCCAGCCGCCTCCCAGCCGGCCGCTGCGCGGCAGCAGCGCATCCCGGTTCCCATTGAGAAGGAAACGAGGGAGCAAAGCAGCAAAATACAAAAAAAGAAGGAGGTTCTCTGCATCCGGACAGGTGGGTTTTCTCATTCGCTTTGCTGGGGGCACAGGCCTTAGCCTTCAACTGGAACAGGAGGCCTCGCTGCCGGGAGACCTGTCCAGACAGAGTGCAGAGCTCTTAGCCATCTCCAGTTCTGCTCCCAGTTGGTCTCTTGAGGAGCTGAGACCTCTTCTCTCTTTACCTCCCTTCCTAGCTGGAAGAGATGAATTAATTTATCCGTATTTCTAGATCCAACATGACAGCATAAGTTGCTTCTAGTAACCACTGAACTCTTGTACTCGTCTTCCCAGCTGCAACACTTTCACTTTTGGCTGAGATCCCAGACAGGTAGCTGTATTAGCTGACAATGCCAGAGGGGGCAAAAGAGTTAAGCCCTTACAGCTGCCGTGAAGTAGAGCCAGGTGAGACATCAATGGCTACTTTAAGAGGGCAACACATTAGGAATCAGATCGGTACTTTGAATGAGAACTCACAGCATAGCAGATTTCCTAAGATTTCCTCCTCCTTCATCCCTCACCTGCCTTTCATACCTTGGGTGATACTGGCAGTGCAATACACTCTGACAGCTGCAGTATCAGGGAAAGAACATGCCAGAAGGACTGTAAAAGGAAGTACTACAGAGTGAAAGCAAGACATGAGACACTCTCAGATGTGCAGTAAGAAACTGGAGTCCCCCTTTTGCACACTTTGCTTGCTCTGCTCTGTACCAGAGCACTGCCCATGGACTCCCAAGGACATACTGCCTTAGGGCCAAGCTCCTCCCTGTGCAACTCTTGCCTTTTCTTCATCCCTAGTACTGCCTCGAGTCTGTCAGCTGGTGCAGTGACTAGGAAATAAGATCTAGTCTTGCTTTCCCACTCATGCAGCACATGGCCTAGAAACTTTTTCCTCTGTGGAAAGAGTGAGCTGCTCTGCTCCACATTTAATGGACAGCAAAATCAACTGTCAGTTCTTACAGGCAAAGAGACTAGGGACCAGCACATTATTAAGCCTACCTGGAAAGGTCAGCTTGCTAATAATGGAAGAGCTAGGTGCTCCAGGAATTGCTGAAATACAGCAATCCACACAAATCACCATCCCAGCCAACACTACTGCAGCAGCAATTATCAGCCCAGGGCCCAAAGATAAGCTGTAACAGGAAAGGAAAAAGATGCTTGGGGCATGCCAGACACAACCTGTGATGGCAAGATGCATATTGTACCTATGCAGTAGCTGTTAGGGGAACAGGAGGAGAGCTCAGCAGAATACTCCTCTCTCTGCAGCCAGCTATGTCAAGAAGAGGGAGATATTCCTGTTGTACATTTCTTGTCCCCAGCCCCTCCTGAGAAAAATACAGGACACATCATTCTTTTGTTTATTCCGTTTATTGTTCAATATGGGACAGAGCAGAGGTAAGATGTCTCACAAGGGTCTAAGCTGACATGCTCCTTACTGATGGGCCTGAAGGATACAAGAGACTATGGTTCCTCTCTTCCCTCCCCCTGTACTAGTGGCCTTCTCTCCCTGCAGCACTGCAGAGAAAGGGGGAGGCAAGGGCCAGCTTGACTGTGAGCTCTAATAGGTCAACATGATCAATGGGCATCTGAGGATTTTGTCAGTTCAGGTTGGAGGCTGTCAAGACTCTGAAACAAGCTCCCACCAACAGAGCTCCAACATGGTGAGGGGGTTAGCAACACAGCTAGAACAATGACCGTGGAGGGGAAAAGCCTCAGAGGAGGCCTCTGTACTGACAGATGTGCAATGCAAGGTTCCTTGTTACTTCTGTTTCTTGCTCCTAATCACAAGGGACTCCAGGCTGCTTCAGTGTTTTGCATTAATAATATCCACAAACTCTGGCTTGAGAGAAGCTCCTCCAACAAGGAAGCCATCCACATCATGCTGAGAGGCCAGCTCCTTACAGTTGCTGCCAGTGACTGAACCTGAGGAGGAAGCAATATTAAGGCCAGTCCTAGATAAAAATGGGGACAGGACAGCGGTAAAACTTGCAAGATACTAGCCACCTCTTACTCTGCAGATGGCAAGACTGATGCAACTGACTCACATTCACCCCAACAAGCTAGTATGTGGTTCTTTATGCTCTGCCAATCTCAAGTTTCCTCAACAGCAGAGCAGATAACATGCTGTACAATTGTTGCAACAAGCAGAGAAACATAGTGCTTCCTGCACTGGAAAGGGGCAGACACATTTACCTCCATAGATAATTCTAGTTGACTGAGCAACAGCATCAGACACGTGGCTTTTTAGCCATCCCCTCAGCTTCTCATGAACTTCCTGAGCCTGTGATGGAACAAAAAGTCTGAGGGCTGAGCCATACAATACCCTTCCAGAGAGAGAGCTGTCTTGTTCCATCTTCAAGGAGATGGATCTCTTTAGTGGGAAGGGCCAGTTGGCCACCTACTTAGCATCATACCTGTTGAGGAGTTGCAGTTTTACCAGTACCAATAGCCCATACTGGCTCATAGGCAAGAACCACTTTACTCCAGTCCTTCACGTTATCTGGAGAAGAGAGAAAGAGGTTTAAGGTAAGCACAGTGCCCCATGCAGAGAAAGGCAGAGCTTTCTAAAACATGCAGGACTGCTACTAACATGGTCATTACTATTGCTGCAAGTGTTCACGCACACACATCTGTAGCCTTCCAGAAAGGCCAGGAACAGACACAATGCCCATTTCCCAAATGGCCAAGAAGTGTCCGTTTTCTTCCCTTACCAGCAATAGCTTTGGTCTGTTCAAAAACCACCTTCTCTGTTATGCCAGCTTCTCTCTCATCCAGCTTCTCTCCAATGCAAGCAATGACACCAAGGCCTTCAGCTAGAGCATGAGCCACCTTCTGCCCAATCAACTGGAAATGGAAAGAGAAACAAGATGAGTGACAGCCCACTCCTGCATTCATCTTTCCCAGCCACTGCTCACCCCTCCAGCCTACACAGAGTGATGGCCTAGCTCAGATATTCCTATCTCAGAGTCACTCACCTCATCAGACTCTCCAAAAACATGCCTCCGCTCCGAGTGGCCCAGAATCACCCATGCAGCTCCAATATCTTTGATCATTGCTGGGCTGGGGAGAAAGGAAATAATGGTATTGCCTTACACCTCCAGGGGAAATTCACTTCCTAGAAGCACCCTGGCTTTACTTTTACTTTTAGGCTTACCTGATCTCTCCTGTAAAAGCTCCCTTTGGTACCTTATAACAGTTTTGCGCTGCAACCCCAATCTTTGCATCAAGCTTCTGACAGGCAAAGTCAAGGTAGATAGAAGGGGCTCCACAAACCACCTCTGAAAAGCAGAGAAAAAGAGTTAACCTTGAGAAGGTATATGGGCAGGAACTGCACCCAACCACTTACCCTGAAGCCCAGCACTAAGAGGTCATCCTTCTCTCCTCCACTCCTGGGAAGACTTAGCCTGCCTGCCCTTACTGACATTTTGGGGATCCTCTGCAGCAGCAGGGATATTCCTGCTCTCAATTATCTGATGACTCAACAGCAGGGAGGAAACCCTTTCTAGTAGCCATATAGGTGAGATCAGGCAGACAGCCAGGTCCCTAAGCCAGTTCACACAGGTCCCTTGGAAACAGCCCAGCTGAGAAACTGGACAAGAATTCTGCCCTATTGCTGAAAGCTTCATTGAACCGGGTGAGAAAAGGGCAGCATCAGGTTACATCTGGGATTATATCTGGGTCTAGCAGCAAGTAACCATCTTGTAGCCTCCCAGGCTAACATAGCTCTAGAGTGACCTCAGTTGAAATACTGTACTCTGCACTCCTTGATCCCAGGCATCAGATAAACTCAAGAGTATATGGGGGGGATGGATGTTGGAGAAGACGTGCAGAAACGCTAAGAGGCAGGGGTAAGGCCAAGAAAGAGGAACAGAGTCTTAGGGAGGTAAGTGGTCAGAGGCCTAATGCCACCCAGCTTGGCAGAGCCACAGCAATACCGTGCCCATGGACATGAGACTTGCAAGCACTGCTTGATGGCAGGCACCAACAAGGAAGTTCCCCAGAAGCAGCCTGAGACAGCACTAAAGGGGCCCCCTTCCACGGGGCAGGCAGCGAGGCCCCGTTCTCAGTAGCGGAGGCCCCGCACAGCGCTGGGGGCAGCCGACGAGCGACGGGCTCCTCCCGGAGGCCGCAGCACCCCTGATGCGGGGCCGCACGGCCCGTCCGGCGTTTCAGCGCCGCCGCCCGAGCGTGCTGCCGGTGGCGGCTCGCGTCCGCCGCTCGGCCAGGCCGCGCGGGACAGCAGCCGCTGGGCGGGCACCGAGGCATATACGGCACCGGAGAGCAGCGCTGCCCTTTAGCGGCCCAGGATCCGGTTTCGCGGGTACTTTTGGCCCCACCACCGGGTTATATATAGGCCCCATCCCTTCGCCGCCCTTTGACATTTCCCGGTCCCTGCCACCGGGCCCCGCCGTTGCGGAGCGCCCGTCGGCCCGGGCGTGCCACAGCCCCGCGGTACGTGCGCGACGTGCGGCCGCGCCCTCACCGGTGTCGGCGGAGAGCTTGGCACCGTTCAGCGTCTGGATGAGCTCGCCCAGGCTCTTCTTATCGCCGTTCATCTTCCAGTTGCCCCCCACGAAGAACTTCCTGGGCGCCATGGCGGGAGCAGGCCAGTACCGAAAGAGACGCGAAGGTCAGCAGCTACAGGCAGCCCCCCCCGGCGCCTGCTTTTATAGGCTGGCAGCGCGGGAGGCCCCGCCCGTGGGCCCCGCCTCCCGCCGGGCCGGGCACGGCACCGCAGTGCGCGCGCGGCTCGCGCCGGGGGTGGGTCGCACCACCCCCGCCCGCGCGGCGCGCTCCCGCCGCCGGGGCGCGGGCAGGGGCAGCGCTCGCGCCTGTGCTCGCAGCGCGTCCGCGGGCGCTGCTGCCGGCCCTCTGGGCCCAGAACAAACCTCCCCCTTCTCAGCGATGTACAGAGATCAGAGGCCCTGCTCTGCCGCGAAAGATAAAAGGCCTCTGTCCCTGCTCAGTGGGGCATGCAGTGAGACAGCACAGAGGTCACGAAAGGGACTGAGACATGTAGGACTGCACTGTAAAGGAAGAGACATACCAGAACACACATGGGATATGACCATGCTGATCACTGAAACATGCAAGGCTCTGCTACTTTTCTAATCTCACAGCTACAGACCTTAGCACTTTTCATTTCTAAAAGGAGGCATGAATCAGACACTTTCCTACAGTATTTTGACACTTGAGCAAAAATGCATTAGGCCTACCAGCAGTGGGACAGAGGGAACCAGGACAGAAGGTCACCCCTAGCACTCTGTCCCCCATGGTCAGCAGCTCTTTGATTGCAGGGACTATAGATTTAGTCCTCACCCCAGCACTCAAAAGCAGAGATAGCAGGGATGGAAGGGGGAAGCCACTGCTATAGTAGCATCAGTGGGCACTCATGGTGCCTTTGCTACACAAGAGTAGCAGTCTGCTTTCACCAAAGGCAAGAGAACCACACCAGCACTAAGTGCCCTCTGCTCATAGTACAGAAGAACTCAGACCTCAGCTCTTGGAGAACACCTAACAATACACAGAGCAGACAGAAACCAGGGGGGTATTTAGATGTTTATTTTATCCTTCGTGTATTTTGGCATGTAAAGGGCACACAAAGAGGGGGCACTGCTCATGGCCCATGCTGCTTCCTGCACTGCTCCCTTTTCTGGGAGGATCGGGCTGAGAAGTCCCCCCATGATATACAAACCACACATACACACAAGCCCCCTCCTCTTCTAGACAGTAAGGAGGTGGCATCATCTCACTAAGCAGCAAAGCACTAGGGCTGCGTGTGTCATGAGGTGATGGGGATAGTGAGGACATTTCCTATAGAAACAGATATTCCCCCCCACCTGCTGGACCCCATTCACTCATGTCCATGGGGGCTCCAGCCCCAGTCTATTAGTCAAAGAACTCTTGCCTCCATGTTGCAGCAGTGGCACATATGGAGAGAGGCCATTAAAAGGAAGAGTAGGCGAGGAGCACCAGGGGAGAGATAGACCCTGCTCTTATCCTCACTGCCCCCCACCCCATCCCCCCCATGCCTTCAGCCCATTTTCCCCCCTCCACACACAGCAAGAGGGCATTCTAGCTGGGAATCCGCTGATAGAAGTAGATGTAGCCCAGATCCTTGGGGGGCTTCTCAGAAGCACAGACTTTCTGGTCGTTGTAGATCACCCACCTGCAACAGGCAGAAGGGAAGCTCAGGGATGCTGTTCTGTTGCTATGACACTGTTTGATTCCCCTTGCCTGCTCTCCTCCTCCTAGTAGTTGCCATCACCCTCCCTGCAAGACCCTTGAAGAAACAGGGGAGGACAGTGATTTAAAACTCTACCTTGGGGTCGCCTTATCCTGTGAGAGTCCTTCTTACCTGCCATCTTTCTTGATGTGACAAACATAGTGGCCACACATAGTTGAAGTGCCCATGTGGCTGATGAAGGCAAACAGCTGATATTCTTGAGGAGGGAAAAGAGGAGTGATCAGGGAAAGAGGGAAGGCTTCATACCTGAAACACCCTACATAAGGCCCTCTCCAGAGAAGAATTTCTGATGTATGAGACCTGGTCTGTGAGACCTGATGGGTGACAATTTAGAAGTGGGCTCCTGTCAAGATTGACTGTGAGGATTTGGTCTCAAGGAGTGCAGGGAATAGGAGATGGTAACTCCTGTCCAACCTCACCTCTTCCAACTGCTTATCTGGCTCATGCATGATGGATGGTTAATCAGGGATCCCCCTCTTTATGGCACCTCCCAGACAAGCAGCATTGGCATCAATTTTCCAAACAGACTGAAATTTGGCTTTTCAATGGGAGCCTGAAGAACAGAAAAGCCTCCAGAACTGGCTGCTCCCCATCTTTCACTTGACAACACTTCCCCTGCCTCTCAGGAGAGCTCATCTGCTTCCAGGTAAGTCTTAGCCTGAAGGGTCTAGGCCCTACATCGCCATCCCTCTCCTTTTCCTCCCTGCTCCCACCATTTCAGCAAACAAATCAGCTTTGTGGAACCTGCTGCTAGAAGCTACAGGACTGGATGGATTAGGAAGGGTAAAGCGATGCTGAGTTTGCACCCAAAAATGCATGTTCCTACTGCTTGGAACTCACTTCCAGGCCCATCGCGCACTTTAGGACCCACAGGGATGGATTCAGAGATGGACTCAGCTGCTGAGCGCCCCTCTGAGATATCCATAGCAGCTTCTGCATCAAGGTCATCGATATGACTAAAGATCCAATCCACAGCACGCTCCAGACTATTGTTCTGGAAAGAAGAGCAGAATACTGTGAATTTGGGAATGCCTGTTCCTCAGAACACCATTTCAGTTTGACATCATCCAGGCCTCTCACCGTGGCTCTAAGTGCTTTCATAGCCTGGTCCCGGGAGAAGCCCATGGAGACAATGGTGGCCACACTGTCTTCTGAAGGAGGGTCTGGGCAGGCAATAGTTGACCCTGGTCCACTGGATCCAGGGAGAACTAGAGGGTTAGCAAAGTCTGCAGTGGGAAACAGAACACAGCTCAGAGCAGTTAGATCTCTCTGACAGGGATACAGTTGGAGGTCCAAACTACTTCAGCTTTCCACTACTGCAGTGGGACAAGGCAGTACAATGACCCAGGTGCAATAAGCTTTGTCATGGCCATGTGAGCTCATACCTGGATCATCCATATGTGACATGACCCAGTTCATGGCAGCCTCAACCCCACTGTTCCCTGTGTAATACACAGCTTTGCGGCAGGCATCCATGGGAAAGCCCATCTCCACTAGCTGGATAATCACTGACTCGTCCAACATGGGAGCTGTGGAAAGACAGAGATTAGAGCCACCCACTCCCACCCAGCCCTGCCTGCTCCATGTTGTGCAGTCTCATAAAAATCCCCCAAACCACCATTGCCTGGCTTCATTTCACAGAAGTTCTGTTTCTCTGCTCTACTCAGCCTTTATATTCTTTCTTCCTCTTCTGAAATGCACAGTCACACACACAGGTACCCCAGGGGACAAAAGGATTCAGCTTATGAACTCAGAAGCACTGGCTCTCCCCTACCCTCCAAACCCTACCTCCCACTGTGCTTTGTGAAAACAAAATACCTCTACCAGCTAAGTCTTATATAAACCCCACCCCTGCCACCCGTAAATGCACTAGACATGCCACATCCCAATCTTACACAGTATGAGCTTCAACACACTCCCTTGCGTAACACCCTGGCATAACAGGCATGCAAGGAAGGCAGCCGGCATTCACTGACAGAGGGATAGGAAAAGACTGAGCAAGAGGAAATTGCTAGCATGGGAGACAAGACAAGGAGAGCAAGGAAGTGAGTCAGACATCAGGAAAAGAGGAGGAGAATCACTAACATGTTGGAGAGGAGAAGTGAGGGGAGCAGAAGGAGTCGTCGTCCTCGTTGCCATAGAACCCCAGGCTACCTTTGGGCTCATCTGGTGTCACTAGTGGGGGTGCGATGTCTGGCATTTCTTCTTCTCCATCTTGCAGCCCTGTTCCTTGCAGTGCAGAGATATCCAGCTCCTCTGGCATTTCAATGGAGACATCTGCAAGATACATTATTTGCTCAGCCTCTCCATAGGAGCAGAAACCAAAGGACTTATTTGGGAGATCTAGAAAAGTAAGTCACTGGGGATACAATACACACTATGGACTGCTGTCCTTGTGAGGTAGTTATTTTCCTCTTTCCAGTAACAACTACAGAGCCCATATATGACACCCAGTACCTATATGCTCTGTAACTTCTCCTTTTTCTTACCAAGCTTTTTGGGCACCCAATCCAGGCCAAAAGTGAATTTCTTGATTTGGATTACCAGATAATCTGGGAATGACGCAAATCGTGTTGTTCTGAAAAACATAAATATCACAGCTAGTTTTTATACCTTGCCAGCAATGATTGAGGGCTTCTAGTTGATTCAAGAAAGCAGTGAGTAGGGCAGAGGCATGTCCTAAGGCAGGGATGCATGTATTTGCAGAGCTGTGGAAGATTCTCATGTGCTGAGCTTAAAGTTCCTCAAACACAGAACAATTTTTAAAGCAGATGCTCTGACCAGATGAGTCTGAATGTAGCATTTGCAAAACCTTGAAGGATGAGGAAAAATAGTGCATGCTCTCTATCTTCCAATCCTGTTTTTACAAGCCTCCTCAGATTTTAGTATTTAATTAAAAGTCTAATCCTTAAGAAATGTAGGGGAAAATAATATCTTTTATTAGACTGACATACAGCTGGAGAAGCTGACAAGCCTTCAAGCACAAGAGTACTTCTTTGCATATGAGGCAGAAGCAGCAAATTTTAAGCTAACAATGGCTCTGAATTTGATTGAATGTAATTAAGTAAGTTAGACAATTTGAGAAAAAGGGTGTTTTGCATCTGTGAAACAGAGGGGAATGTTTTTGAAGGGAGAAGAAATAGACAGACAGATACTTATTATTGGTGTAATATTGAGGGACTGTGGGGGATAATTGTAACGTGCTGTAAAATTTATTAAGCAATGGTATATATTCAATGCTAATTCTTAAGAAATGCTTGAACACAACTCATTATTTAAAAGCTGAACAAAACATTACTTCTCAATGTGATTGTGTTACTGACTTAATTTATAGTGGCTATTGCTTAACAGTAGAATATTTGTTAGAAAAACACTTCCATTTTAGTGGACTTACTGGGTTCTTTGAGGACAACTCTCTCATTGTAGAAATATAGTCAGTAGCAACATAGCAGGAAGCTGCTTAAGTTTGCAATCTTCTCACTACACCTTTGCACTATTGCATGTGTTGCAGGCAGTGAGACAAGTTAAAGCTGCTTTTTAAGCTTTGATATTGCTATTTGAGTTAGCATCCTTTAAAATAACTGAAAGAAATTCTATCTCAGGGCTCTGGTTTCTGAAACTGATGCATCTGTTACACTCAATGCTTTTCCTCAGACTTTGATAGCTAAAAAACTTCCTTTAAGAGGTTCCAGAGACCAAGCAAGACCAGTGTTGCCATATTCTGTCAGCTACTATTTTAAAGCTAAATTTCAAATTTAGAACAAAAGCTGGTCATTTTCTGGATTATTACTGTATCTTCATAGCTCTGCAGCAACTGAAAGCTAGTGGTAAGGATTTCACTAGCATTGCTGTAATCCTTTGGGGGCAGACCCTCCAGCACTGACAAACTGATCTCCCCTCTGTTTTACAAGGGTGCTTTGATGTCCTGCAGGCGCAGGATACAAAAGGCTACAAAACCTTGGTAACGCTTCTTCCCCAAGCAACTAAACAAAGAAGTTCCAAAAGATGCAGCTATATCCAGTTCATCATAGTTCATCTAGTCACCCACACACACTCACTTGAGAGCCACAGACTTGGCCTGCAAGGCTGTGCTCCAGAAGTCATCCACCTGTTCTGGAGCTCCATAGGCCTCTAGGCAGGAGCTGAAAGGCACTTTAGCTCGCACCAACTCAGGCAGCGGCTGCTTCTCCTCTTCTGCCTGCCGCTTCTTCTCCTCATATTCCAGTAGCTCGTCTAGGTAATAAAGGAGAGGAGTCAAAGACCACCTCTAGGTACTCATAAAGCACTTGGTGTAAGCAACACCCAGAGACAGAATAGGCCTATAGATACAAGCCCTCAAGAATGGAGCATAAAGTAGACAAATGTCTTCCAGTGAGCACTGTTGTACTACTGCAGTTCTATTTTGCTGTTAAATCACAGTCCAGCTTGGGGTGTAGGAGGGAAAGGCTCTGGAGAGACATCACTATGTCATATCACCTCTGAGAAAACAGCCCAATCCCACAAGAAAAGCAGGTGGAGGATCTGGCTTCAGAAGTGGTAAAGGCATTCCTTGAGGAAGTCCCTTTCTCATTTATGGAGTTCTGCAAGAAAAGTACAATCTCCAACCACAATGTTTGCCACTGTTCTGGCCTTCTGCATGTTACTGACCTTTGTTGAGTGCAGCATCCATGGGTACGGGCAGCTGCATGATATAGTCCACACGCTGGGTGTATTTCACCTTTTCTGTGGCCAGGCACTTCAGCTTCTCCTCCACCAGAAAACGGAAGACCTCATTAGGGTTCTCCGAGCTGCGGCAGTTCCTCTGAAGAGGGAGAGATTAAAATCATCAGAGGTGTAGCATCGGAATGTAAAAAATAAATATCTACAGCAGCAGCAGCCCCACACAGGATGTGGCCAAACAGTATTCACTTCTGCACCCAGTTCACTGGAAAAGCTAGCAAGAAGGAAACTACAGCCAACCCCAGGAAACCATGCTATTCCTGCTCCTGAAGAAGACAATATGGGTCTCCAGCTGCGCCATTCACAAAAGAGATTCTCTTTGAGCAATCAGCCCTTGAGACACAGCCTGGCAGAAGGCAGCACTCTTTCTTTGCTCTCACAGATCCTGGCTGCTCCATTTCACTGTGTTCTTTCCCTTTCTCTGCTCCAATTGCCGGCTTCTCCCCTCCCCTCCCTGACCCCTAATATCAGTGATAGCACTGAATGGGTAGAAAACAAAGATGGGCTTTTCTGAGACTTGACATACAGACTCAGCTATTACCTCCACCATGTTGATGAAGTGCAAAAAGAATTCCTGGGCGTCCTGCTGTCGGTTGGTGGAAAATTCTGGGTGCCCCTTTCCAATGAGAGACTTAAACATGCGTGGAGCAATGCCATTTTGCACACCCTGGAAATATCAGAGCAAAAGAGGAAGGTGATCATAATTTGCCAAGCATGTGTCCCGGCCTGTAACACGCTACTCTTAGCCATGCTCTTCTTCAGGTGACAGGGCCCCAGGCTGAGCCCCGGGACAGGTCTCCAGAAAGGGTTCTCCCTCCTTTTCCATCCAACACACACATACTTCACACACACCCTCATCATGAGGATACTGAGTCTAAGTCTCACCTTCTGATCTGGTTGCTGTTCCCCATCTGCAGAAGCTGGCTTTGAATACTCCCCAGAAAGTAGCCCATGGCCCAGTTTGGCTCTGGAATGATGAAGAAGTCACTGTTAGCATCAAACTGCCTTCTTCAATCCCTTTTACTCCAGGAACCACATCAGCCATCCAGTTTTAACACTACCATGGACTGTCAATCTCATAGAGATCAGCTTACTCTGCTGTGTCAGCTGAGATCATCTCATCTTGGTCTGCTGTCTCTGGTCCCATGAGACATCACTCACTTGAAAGTCACCAAGACTTTCAGGCACCAAGCTCAGTCATTGCTTGCACAGTGGGGAGAACATAAAGGAACAACTTCCATTTTTCGACAAGAAGGCAGACAGTGCAGAGCCACACAGCAGCTGTCTAACAGCCAAACTATGTTGCAGCCTGACATGGGTAAAGTAGCACTGTATCTAACTGCACAGTAAACAGCAAGGCACAGTGAAATTGCCTGAGGCAGTACTGGTGTGAGCAGACTGATCACATTTTCCCATGGGAAAGATTAAGAATTACTGCATGAGGCAGATAATGGACAACAGTAACACTCTATGATTTCTCCTAGGCCCAGACCCTCCTGCTATTCCAATTCATTACTATTCCAATTCACCACTGATGTCATTTGTCTGGACCATGCTGTACCAACTCACTCCTTTGCCCAGGCAAAAATCTTTCTGGCTGTCTCAACTCAATCCCCTCCTAAATGAACATCTCACTCCAGATTGAGCATCTCTTTGAACTCAGAATCCTCCTCTGAACTCTCTTCCACAAATGCCACCCTCCATTTCTTTCCCCACAAACCTCCTAACACTGCTTTGGTGTTTTAGAGCTGATGTAGAGACACAGAGAACCCATGTATTTAAACTGAAATACCCTCCCAAATCTTGTGCTCCTTCTTCCGTATATTGTCCTGTTACTGCTTGCACAATAGCTCTTGCAGGAATAAGCGTATCTCTTCAGGCATATATGTTATCCATCAAGGCAAAGTTGCCTAAACCTCTGTAAAACTTTGCTCTGAGCCATCTCCCTCCACTGCAGAAAGCGAGCACCTCTGCTGTTAGTGCAGATGGAACACACCCACCAGAAATCCCCCCATGGTAACAGATGGTACTGCATTCCCCACATAATACATATAAGATCATGGCTAGGCCTCAGACATCTTTTGAGACTCTCATGAACACTGAGGTAGGTGCACTCTGTCCTCTCCATCTAGGGCATTCAGCTGAACCTTCTTGTCTTAGATCTTTACTGATCACAAGAGGATCAGTGTCTCAGGTGACAGACATGGAGACAGAAAGGCAAGGCTTGAGGAAGAAACCTGCAACAAAACACACTGTAGCAGCGCAGAGGGGACGCACCCAGGCAGCCTCAGCCTTCCTCCTCTCACCAAAACTCTACGTACACTTGTGTGCTGAAGTCCTGTGTGGGGTCCGAAGGTGCACTTTGGAATATCTTCTCCAGCTTGTCCACATACCTGCAAAGCAAATCAGGGCAATCTAAGGGACGTATGGATTCATCTGGTAAAGACACAGTTCTGAGCTGGATTCCTACAACAGAAGATCCCAGCCCTAAGGGACCTTTGTACTGATTCCAGTAGATCTCAGGCCAATGGAAAGAGGCAATTAAGCTCACTTACTTTCTCTGGAAGTCCGGGATACTGAACAGCACCTGCATTACAGAATTGAGGTAGCAACTGTTGCCCAGATTACGGATACCAGTGTACCCAGGCCCATAAAGGGGCTTGAGCTGCACTCCAGACTCTTGGATGAGCTCCCACTCCCCAATGCGCTGGTTCATATCAATTTCCAGTTCTGTCATTGTCTTGTCTGTCTGCGGAGGAGAGAGAACAGGAGAAAATCCTCAGAGATGACCAAGGGAACATTAGCAGTACCAAAAGGGCTATGCTGTAGAGAAACAGCTAAATCCATTCTGTTTGATTAGGATTTCTGTTTAAATTAGGAGAAGAGGAAGATACACGAAATGTTTTAAAATATCTGAATATCTGGGACAGAAGGACCCGTTTATAAGGCAGCAGGAAGAATGCTATGACATTAGAGATGTCTTACATGGGAGAAATCTGAATAATGCCCTGAAAAAGAGCCTGGAAATCAGGCACCAACACTGAATCTAGCAAACAAAGCTAAGAGTCTGGGCAGCTTCCTGGCAATATCTCCTGCAATTCTCCCCTCAAATAGCAACAATTTTGGACTACGCACACTAGGGTACTGACACAGAACTCCAATGGAATAAACATGAGGGACAGGAAAGAAGAGGCAAGGCAGCTCTGTCCAATAAAAAAAAAAAATTTTTCTTGATCAGGAATGGTGCTGCATAGCCATGGGACTGAATTTTAATGATGCTCAGGAATGTGAAAAGCTAGGATCCAGCTAATAAATCTCAGACTTGCTACTCTCCCCCCTTCTGGGCCTGCACAGGAACTCCTTACCTTCTGCATCTTGAGCATGTCAATCCCAAAATGAGCAAGATGTTCTGCCAGGTTGGGATCCAACACCATATCGTCCTCATCGTAGGAGTAGACATCTATGAGGAACCAAGAGGAAGAGATTTACCCTGGCCTGAGATCTAAAATTCACTGCTGGATGGAGAGAACACAGTGCTCAAAACTGGCAGTTTTGACAGACTGAACAGTTGGGTTTTCCTCTCCTTTCTCAGGAGAGTAGCACTACAGACAGAATATTGAGGTTCCCCCAGAATATACGACAAGACAAAAAACTTTGTCATTGATTAGGGTGCATCTGTGCCTGGAATGAGAAAAGTGGGTTACTGTGCCACCTACTCTTTACTCAAGCTTTGAACATAAAATTCTTTGATAAACATCTAACCACAGGAAATTAGAAGGAAATCTGGATAACTATTCTAAGACCCTTCAAATTACGAGGGAGGGGAGAAGGAAGGCCACGTTTTATCAGCCAGTTCTTTGCCTCCAACAAGAAGCAGGTCAGACTGAGGAAGTTCAGGATCAGATGACACTGCATGTTCCAGATCATAACATGGGCAACACTAGCTTGATACCTGGCGACCCTCACTTACTTGCCTTGTCAGAAACCAAAGTCAGTCTGAGTGGAGCCTGGCATCTATAACCCTCATGGGATCCCCCTTCTCACCAGCCCCATCAGGAGTAATCGTTCCCAGTTTCACAGCCAGTGGGTAGCCAGTTTCCCGGTAATGCTCAACCGCATGATTGTTGCCACCACTGCCATCAAAGTAGCGCCGACCACATAGGATGGCTCCATCAGTCATGTTCAGCCACAGGTTCTCCCTCATGTCACACTTGCTGCACTTCCAGCCACTATTGGCAAAGGGCAGAAAAAAAAGAGCTGTTAGGGGGAAACCTTTGGGTTCTACCTCCCAAGCCCTCTCCACTGCCGCCCACTAATCACAGTAAGAGCAAAGGTTTCTGGGATCTCTTTCTTCTTTTACTCCAGGACACTGAGCACCCTGAAATACCTTAGGCTGCCCCTTCCCCTGAATTTACTAATTTGTACAAGCCACGCTCAGACACATGCTAAAGCTCCACAAAAGAAATCTCATCCTCTGCTGGAGCAATGTTCCCATTGCAGACACAAGACACAAGACGACAGTGATCAGGGTGGGTCTGGAATACAGAGGAATATAGCTAGCTTCAACTGTATGCTCACCATGGTGGGATGCGGATGTCGTTCTGAAGTTGATGCAGGGAAAAAGCGTGTTTGGAAATACGGCGAACCTCCCCATCCCAAGCCTGCACCTCCTGCTTCCGTGAGGCTGAATCTGCTGTCAGGATGGCCTCAACTGCACTGGCAATCTGGAATTAGGACAGCAGGAAAAAGAATAAAGGGCACAAGAAAAGAAATTCCTAGTTCCCAGTGCCACAACACTCCGTATTTAGGGTCAGATCTGCAAGTCAGTTGCATTAAGGCACTGTTCAGGAGCCTCAGTCAAAGGCCAGGACTTCATAATATAAAGCACTGTATAAGTGCAGAATACTATTACTTACTCCAGGCTGGGACTTCACAGCAGCTCTGCAGGATCCCTTTTACAGGACAGTGTTTTTTTCTGAGTAATGGTGCATTTCCGCCCTACCAACAGAAAACACAGCCGTCCACCCAAACATACCCTGTCTCTGACCATGTCTGGTAGTCCCTCCAGCCCATCACGAGGAATATCCAGATGCTCTGGGAAAATTACTATTTTTACATCTTCATCATATTCAAACTTTTCCTCTGTGATGTCAAATCCACCTTCTACACCTACAGAAAGACAAAGCATTGTAGTAACAGGCCAAACCAAATAGCTTGCAAGTCTTCTTTGCCCACAGCCTACAAGAAACAAGACACTATGATTAAGGCAAAGCTCTAGATCAATGATCCACAATCCTTCTTCAGCTTCTGGATCCTAAAGTTTCTGCTAGATGTGTGGAGTTCCACAGGAGTTAATATAAGCCTAGTGACAATAGGCTTGCTTTCCCCAGCTGCTTTTCATAGGTCCTTAGAAGGAATCTCCAGACCTTGACTACAATCAGAAAAAAACAAAACCTGCTTTAGAGTGACAATGGCAGGAACAGAGCAATGATAAAGCATTGCTGCTTGTCCTTCACAACATATCCAAGATGACGAATGGAAAAGTGCATGAAGAAATCATCTTCAAACTCCTAGTGGGTAGGCCTGGTCTACCAGTATCTTTCAAGACCCTGCCCCTTCTTCTCTTCCTTCCAGAAAAGACAATTCAGAGTCCAGAGCTCAAACAAAGAGAACTAGGAGTGCTTAGTCATCTCCAGAGTTACAGAAAAAGTCTTAGGAAAGGTATAGTACTAGCAGTTTCTCTTGCTGGCCTAGCTCTCTGCCTTCCAGAGGCTGACAAAGACATGGGAGTTCCCTACAAAACAGGATATTTGCCAGTTGCCATGAGTCAGGCTGGACAGTCACTGAAAAGTAACAGCAGCAATGGAAGGAACAGTTTCTGATTTATGGAGGTACCCAGGAAAAAAAAAGGTTTTTGAGAACATTATCTTGGCCTTTCCTGTTCTCCAAGAATTCACACCCTACATTCCAGAAAGAAACAGGGCAGAAGGCACTTTGCTTACTAGCAGCCTCATCTCCCTATGTTTTTTTGTTACTGAGTTTCCTTTATTTCTTTAGAAATGGCATGCGGTGGCTGCAGCAGATCCCTGAAGGCAATACGAGTCTTTGCTGTAACTTTAAGAGTTGATCGCCTCTGGCTCAAGAAGCCTGCATGCGTTGCAGTTGTTCTGAAAAACATTACTGTATTTGTACAAAACATTGTTGACAAAAATACCTGGTTCTCACAACATCTCCTGCAATTCCCCCCTCACATAGCAACAATTTTGGACTACGCACAAAACACCATGTAGGAATGGAGATGCTGCAAGCCTGAGTGATTTTAGAAATATTTGAAAACAGTCACTAGCATCATTTGAGAGGTCATCATGCAACAATATACCCAAATAATCCTTTCCTGTGCCTCTCTAGCACATCCAAGAGAGACCTCCTGTCATCACTTCAGAATAAAGCAATATGCAATCCCTCAGGATACGACAATTCCTGTGTAGTACAATTTCTACACAAACCAAAGTAGACTGCTGAAGTCCCCAAGTGTTGTTATGTGAACCTCCTGAAGTTCCAAATGAGAAAGAGGGTCTTCAGCTGGTAGACTGTCTCCTTCCCATCTTCCCCATATACATTCAATAGCATGAGGTCCCTGCCTCCCTCCCCACTGTTGTATCTAAACACCATAAATTCCAAAAGATACGTTCAACCAACATGCTGGCATGAGAGGCAAGCACTAAAATTTCTTTTCCACAGAGAGGGGAGCTGAGGTGCAGAGAGATCAAAGGATAGATATTAAAGTCAATGACACTTTGCTCTGAAATCTCTCCGATACTTTTGCAAATCTTCCATATTGGGATTAGTCCACCATCGTAATTTGGCTAAAAGAAGGGAGGAAAAAAAAAAATCTCTCCTGGATTTGAAATCATTGACTCAACCACAAGTTGTTTTCTTTTATTCTTTCCTGCTCCATTGACACCACTAAAATGTTGTCACAGGAAGCTATTTGCTGACTTAGTGAGAACACTTGTTTTGGACCTTTGTAGAATTGAGGATGCAGAAGTAACTCACAATGCAGACTGGGCCTAATCTCTGCACAGGTAGCACAATCACACAGATAAAAGCATTGGCCACCTGAAGAAATGTAGATTCTAGTCTTAACTTTGCTAGAAGTGACCTTTGGGAGCCTATGCAACTCACTATAAAAAGGGGGAATGGCTGAAACTCTTAATATTGGTGTTTGTGCTCTGGCAGCACTGTGGTCACCAGATTTCTGCTACACAATGGCACAGCTAGGGAAAAAGTGAGCAAGAAGCAAGACCAGCTAGGTATAGGTTCTGCATTTCCCTCTAGTGGTCAGCCTCCAGAAAGGCCAAGAACCTGCTACTGCTAAAGATGTTCCCATCCTCTGCTTCATAGGTCTCCATAATGGTTCAGAAGGTATTAGCTGAAACCTGCAGCATCTTCATTGATTCCCACAACAGTTTTTTTCAGTTTGCGCAAAATAGTAATGGAACACCAGCATTTTCATTCCAAAAAAGGGCTTGTTTTTAATATTTGAATGCTTAGATATACTTCCTCCAGTATCAGGCTTCATATTTCAAAGAATTATTTGGCCAAAAATGTTAATACAGCATTGCCAGTAATTTCTTCCCCTTCTATATAAAAATCACTAGTTCAGTTTCTGAGAAGTTTAAAAAATAATTTGCTTTATGGGAAATCTCTCCATTTTCTCAAACTCACTTCAGCTCCACAATGGACACAGCTTTATCAAGCAACAGCCCCACACTGGATATACCCATGCCAAACTGAGTCAGGCATACAGAGTTAAGGGAGGATGCAAAACATTTATCTGCAGAAACCAAGATGCAGAGCACATGTTCTTTGAACATAGAACAAAATTACCACCTCGACAACTGTTTCGCAATAACTGACCTCCTAAGACACACTAGAAAACATTAAGTTTGAATTAGGTTGGGGCTACTAGCCTCAACCAGCCTAGGAAAAGAAAAGCCAGAGACATACCATGTGGCCAGGAAGCTCCAAAGGACTGGTCCTAAACAACAAGGAATATAGAGTACACAAGTGCTTTCTTACCAATAGCCAAGCGAGTTGGTTTCTTCCTTGGGGGATCCCCAGCACTGGAGTTGGTGTCTTCTTCCTTCTATTTCAGAGAGGATAAGAAAATAGTTATGGGGACAGGCATGCTGTGGAAAGCCTTAAGGACAGAAGCTAAGCTACTGTGAAAATGGGAGGAGGGCAGAGAGAAATAGTTTGGGCAATCCATACAATAATTGAAAAATAGAAGAGCTGAAGAATTGGGATTCACCAAGAAAAATATCAGTTACATTTGAGAGGAGGGAAAACTCTGCAAACTGTTTTTACCGGTTTACGTGTTCTTTTGAGGTGCAGATAGACCCGCTGGCCTGTTTTCTGATAGTGCTTTTCCACATATTGCTTCCCAAAGCCCAGGAATGTGTTCATGCAAATATACAAGCCGCCGTCTGACTCCTGGAAAGGAGAGAGGAAAAACTGGTACAGAATGCCATTTCAACTGTTAGGATAAGCACATATTTACCTCTAGGAATTATTCATTATTACTATACTACTGAATTACTCTTCATTATTCATTAATGGCTACAGTTCATTTCTGTATATGAGCCTCTTAGTAGCTAGCCTGAAATAAGCTGTCAAGCCTTAGCCCAGCTGTCCCAGAAGAACAGGTGCTCCTATCAAGATAATGAATTTGTAAACCTACTTGCCTGTCGATTTTATGGATGCTACTGAATCAGGCCAGACTGAGTGAGATTCCCGAGGAGCTTATCTTGTAAAAAGTCCATAGCACACCCAGTTCACATGTTCAGAGCATGGTACAATCTTTACCAACAAAACTGTGTCACTCTGTCTGAAAGCCTAACTCCAGGTGTCATGTGGGACTTTGCCAAACTACAGCATGAAGAAGGTTAACAGATAACTTTTTATTTTTACTGCTGCTTCCCAAAGCTTGTGGGTAGCCTGAAACAGATACAGAGCGAGTTCACCCCACCCCACAAGCACCTAGAAAACTCCACACACATTCCGTAGAGATACTATTTTTAAAACAAAGAGGGAGGGGCCCAAATATAGAGATTGACCAAGAGGGAAAACACTAAGGAACTCCCAGCTTGTTTCCCACCATCAGACAGCTGAGACAGAGAGGGGAGCACATGGATAGGTGTTGCTGCAGGGCTCGGGCAGGGAGAGGACCAGACTTTCACATCCTGCTTCCTTGAAGGACCTGCATCCTCTGACAGCAGCGCATTTTTCCGGCACTGGTGGGCTGGGCACAGCCCCAAGGGGAGCCGGTGCGGGAAGCCAAGGTGGGGGACTCACCCCCTGCAGCCTGGGCCGCCCCAGGTTCTCCCATGCCGGGCAAAGCGAGGGAGGGGCAGGGATGTCAGCTGGAAAAGGGACTACTGCCATCTTAATGACACAGCACCAACCTGCCCCCAGCCTGCCGGGCCAGGCTAGGCCAGGCGGTGGGGCCGAGGGGCACCGGGGGCAGCTCGGAGCCGGGCAAGGCGTACCTCCGCCCCGCCCACCGGCGCCGCGGGCCGGGCCCGGCTCTGGGGCACGCCCGCGCCCCTCTTCCTCACAGAACTACCTGTCCCGCCATGCCCCGCGCGGCGGGAAGGAGGGGGGGCTCGCTCCCCAGGTGCGCGGGGCGGGCCGCGCCGCTGCCCAGAGGCGTGAGCCACCTGCCCACGCCCGCCCCGGCGCGACAACTACAGCCCCCAGCGCACCGCGGCCGAGAGGAGCGCGGCGCGCGGCCTGCTGGGTGCTGAAGTCCCCACGGCCACGCGCTCCGCCCGACCGCACGCGGCCCCGGCCGCCAGGGAACCACAAGTCCCAGAGCGCCCCGCGCCGGCGGCACCCGGGTGCTTGGGTGGGCTGGGGAGCAGGAGCGAGGCGGAGGGCAGCCCAGGCGGGCGGCGCAGGTCGGCCGCGGGCTGCACTTACCGGCGTGTCAAAGGAAAAGGCGCATTCATCCTTGTGAACCCGGTCACCGGCCTTGGGCAGCCGGATGGACGGCAACACCGAGAGCAGCGCCTCACTCAGCTCCGCCATGACAGCGGCTCACTGCAGCACCACCCACAGCCCCACCCTAACCAATCAGAGACCCGCGTAGTCAAGTGGCCTCTGGCCAATCCCGTGGCGCATAGGCACAGCCGCGGAGAGGCCGAGCGGCGGGCACAGCGCCCCCCTGCAGTGCAACCCGACCGACTCGTCCAATGGCAGCCGCCTTCCTGCAGTTACGGACAGCCGCACGGAACGGCCGTGCCGACGCGCCGGGCTCCTCAGCCAATAGCGTCGCAGAGAGGGTCGGGGGCGGGGAGTCCCTTGAAGATTGACATCCGGCAGATGAATTTTGACCGTCGTTCCCACAGAGCTGGCCAATGGAGGCACGGGGGGAGCCAACCTCCCTCGGCCAACTTCAGGCCTCAGGAGCCTTCCAGAGCCGCCCAATCAGCTTGGAGGACGCTTAATTCTCTAGCGAATGGCGAGCGGCGCGCGAGCCG
The DNA here is from genome assembly GCF_003343035.1 of Apteryx rowi. Lineage (NCBI taxonomy): Eukaryota > Metazoa > Chordata > Aves > Apterygiformes > Apterygidae > Apteryx > Apteryx rowi. The sequence goes on from NW_020450778.1 coordinate 621,100, forward strand.
GGGTGATGTGCCAGAGTGGTCGCTGTAGAAACGCCCCAGGGGCCTCGCTGCGGGGCGGCACCCTCGGGAGACTGGCGTCGGAGCTGGCCAACAGGCGGGCGTGGGGGGCGGGCCGAGGCGGCCCTCCTCCAGGGCGGGGGCCAATGGGGCGGCGGCCGGCCGCAGCGCGGGAGGTTTGAATCGCGGCTGCGGCACTCTGTGGCTACTGTCCCCTGCTTGGACGGGAGTGCGGGCCCGGCCGAGGCGGCGGGGTCGTGGCGCGCCGCCTGAGGCCATGGGGGCCTCCGAAAGCTGCCCCGTCACTCCCGTCTCCGACCCCCTCCTCAACAAGCACCTGGCGCACGTCAGCGATCCCCGCTCCCCCAGCGTCGGCATCCTGCGGACCCCCATTGAGGTACAGACGCTCCCCTGCCCCCGGGCCGCGCGTGGCCCCCCTCGGCGGGCCGGCCCCGTCCTGCCGGCGGGGACTGGGGCTGCCTCCGTCCACTCCTCGTCCAGCGCCTGCCGTCTCCGCAGGTGGTGAGCTCCCCTGGGGGCAGCCCCATGCCCGGCCCCACGGAGCCGGCAGCGGGGACCAGCCGGGACCGGGCCCCTCGCTTGCCGACGCCGGGCATTTCCCACACGCCTATGAAGGCCGTGCTGAACGGTGAGTCGGGCCCTCTCGCCGGGCCACAGTCCGCCGCCGACCCGGGGGGCGCCCCCATCCCCTTCCTTCGCCGACGCGGGGGACCCCGGCCGCGGCCGGTGAGGGTGGGCTGTCCACCCAGAGCGGTGGCTCACCTTGCCCGCCCTCTTCTCACCTGCCCAGACAGCGTGGACTGCCTGGTGAAGCAGCTCAGCGAGGCCTTCGGGGCCGAGGCTGCGCCTCCCGAGCCGATGTTGTCGGGAGTGGCCTGCCACCCCGAGGAGGCGGCTGCAGAGGAGCCTGCCCCGCAGAGCCCCGCGGTCGAGGCTGACCGGGAGGCGACCGCTGCGGCAGGGGAAGAGAGAGAGCAACCACCCTCTCTCAGCGCTGGCGGTGAGGCTTCTGTGAGGCCGGCTCGCCTTGCTGGGCCCCCTTTCTCTGCAGGTAAGTGCAATGCCCTCGAGGTCCACTGCAGGGGTGGCTGGAGGCAGAGACCCCCAGTGAAATACTGGGGTCACCTGTGCATGGCAGGGTTGAAGGAGAAATTGCAGAGGAGCCTTTCTCAAAAGCTGCAGGGAGGGAACTGGTCTCATCTTAGAGAAACATGTTCCTGCTCCTTACAGAGAGCCCTTATTGCATAAGGGCAAGTTAGCCCTGCAGCTTTCAGCGCCCTTTAAGTTAATAAGCAGGCTTTAAATATTGGGGAACATACTTGCCATAAATTGGAGGACTGGCCTCTACAGTGCTTGATGTGGGACATGAGACACCTAAGACTTTGTCCTGGAGAACTGCTGTGTCCTAGTTGAAGCATTCAGAGTCCTGACCTGTCTCCTATCTCCTGTATATACCTTCTCCAGACCCACCAGGTTTACTTCCTTGCAGAAAACTTATCCACTCCTCCCAGTTCAGCAGTTTCTCATGGCCTCAGATAGCCTTTACTTGAGAGGCTGTAACTGGTGGACTGGAGGTCCCTTTGGGGTCTCTTATCTAACTGGTTTCTGTCAGGAATTGAAAAACTCCTCAATGCATAGACAAAATAAGAGGTAAACATACAGAGGAGCTTATATGTTTATACATCAAAAAATCTGAGGCAGGCTTTTCATTGTGGAGACCTATTCAAAGGGATCCTGCAGTTCCTCTATGAGGAACAGCTGAGGAGGGAGAATGGTAAGTACATGTAAGTGTTATGAGTGATGATGAATCTTTAATATAGATCATGCTGCAGAAAACTTTGTCCTGATCGTTTACCTGGGAGTCCTTGGGTAACATTCTCTTCTGTGCACGCAAGTAGACTAGATCATGAAGCCAGGAAGAACTTAAAATCCAGCATTCTCTGGACTTGCAATGACTTACTGATTTGTTCTTTGTTCTCTAAGGGAGCAAGCCCATAAGATGCAAGACCAGCAACAAAATCAGGGCAACATCTGGTGGAACTGGACGCTCTCCCCTCAGCATCTTACAGGATGATAATTCCCCCAGTGCTTTTGCGCCTTGCCAGGTAAAACTTAATGAGAGACACTGTGGGAGAGGAATGAGTGGAAATAAAGAATCCTCCAATTCTGAACTGGAGCCCTACAAACTATGGAAGCTGGGGTCTCCCAGGCCTGTAGAACCTGGTAACTTCGTAAGTACTTTTCTGTGAGTCAGTCTTTTATTTGTCCCCAGATCCCTCAATCTGGTTCAATGCTTGTATTTTCTACCTTATATTGTTCATTTCAGTGTATCCTCTCTTCTTAGGCTCTGGGAAGAAATCCATCACTCTGTTAGATATTGTCAGAGGAGAGCAAATCTGAATGGCCTGAAAAATGGGCTACATCTTCCACTGAAAATTAATTAACAAACTCTCAGTTAACTTGGGTTTTAAACTTGGTTGCTTTTCTGCTCTAGGGTAAGAAGCATGCACTGCGGGAGAACCTTGGGGAGAGGAAGGAAGTGACAGTGGATCTGAGCAGGAGCCTTAAATCTGGGAGCTGTACCTGGAGTGACTCGAACAAAGAGAACCATCAGTGTCCTTTTGTGGAGAATTAAATCTCCTTTCCCTGGAGCTTGCTACAATTTTCTTCTATATCTTGAGTCTTCTAGGTGTGAGAAATCCTGCAATAGACTGAAACTCCAGACTTGTGGTTACTTTTCTCATCTCTCCCTGTTGGGGAGGAGGTACATTGTCTCTCCTAGCATTGCATGTCTTGTGTACAGTGCTGGCTTTGTCTCTTCTGATTAAGTCAGCTGTATTGACTCACTATATGGTTCTTATCTGCTTAAGAGAAAAAAAAGCACCCTTTGTCCTGATAGGACAGTAGGAGTACCCTCCTTCCCCTGTGCACTGTTTTCTTTGGGGACAAAACTTGGGAACAAATAACTTAGTCTTCCATTAGCCCTAACACTCAGCCCTGTCCCCAACCTGTAACTCTGCACAGTAGAGCTGTGCTGAGAAGAAGCGTCTGACCTTGAATCTAGGGGTCTAGGACTCCAACTCATGTACTGTAGAATGGTCTGGGGAGTTACTCTGAAAGACTGAACTATCTAGGATCACTTCCTAAGTTCTGTTGCACCTACTGTGACTCTGGGCCTAATGTACACAGGAAACTGTAGCTCACTGCAAATATCTGGCCTGAGGGCAAAATCCAAAATAGGGGGAGGCAATATTGTGTGTTGGTAGTAATATCTTCACCTTCTGTTAAAGGTCAACAAAATATAGTGGTTTATCAATGGTCAGTAGTAAAGCCTTGAGATCCCAGGATATGGCTATAAGCCAACTGTTGGAATAATGCCTGCATAATGGCTGTAGCCTGAAGTTGAGCTCAGATCTCAAAGGATATAAATTTGGCCCAAAGATATAAACTTGGCTCCCTGCCCAAACTCTCAGGCAGCAAATCTTGGTGTCCTGTTGGAACAAGAGGCAGTGGGACATTTTCAGCCAAAACATAGGTGAGGGAGACCCTTCCCTGTGGACTTAGAAGTAGAGCAAGGCTTGTGGTTTCCCTTCTTAGGATAGATGCCCTGAGCAATGGGTAAGTGTGCAGCCCTCACAGGAGGAGAGTTATGTCTGCAGTACTTTTGCAATGCAGGAAGGAACACAGCCTGTGGTACTTATGTGAGGTTTCTTTATTTTGCTTGGACTATGAAGTGCTATAGCAGAGTGGAAAGCAGTGGCTGAGGACTACTGGTTAGGTGGGATCACCATACAACGCAGGGGTGAGGCAAAAAGAGAAGGAACAGCATGAAGCAAACAAGAAATAAGAATAAACATAATATTCCCTGGTTTTCTGGGGGGCCTGGAGGCTTCCCCCATCTATGCATAGACAAAACTTGAGCTAAGTCTTCCCCTATGGAAAATGAGCCCAAATTACCCTACCTTTTTGGTAGAGGTTGCATGATAAAAATATCAAACCCAGTGCCTCTCTGGGAATGTCTGCAGGTACATAGAGCCATGTGGAGGAGCTGTACCTAGCTAAATCATGGGTAGAGCTTAGTCTGGGACAGAGGGGTTGATAAGGAGTCCTCAGAGGGATGGGTGTCAAATGTGTAGAGGTGTTTGAAGGAAGATGCAGGGTATCTGAACTGTACTGTAAAGGCCTGAGACATGATGAACAGTTGTGTTTGGCTGGGGTCCTGAAGCCTGCAAGAGGCTAGAAACTGCTGGGCCTGTTTAAGGGTGGAGAGAACTGCTACTGTGTGTGCTCCTACTCCTCAGCCCTACCTCCAACCCCCAGACTTCTCATCTTCCTTTCACTCTAGGAGACCCCTACAAGTGACCTGTGTATGGAGACAAGTGGGAGTGATAAGCAGAAGTTTCTGTTGTGTTCAGTTGATGATGCTGTTTGCAGGGGCTCAGGCCTTGGGCCATGCTTCTGCTGCTTTTTCCCTCTCTGCTGTCATCCTCAGTTCCAAATCTTGAGGAAGCTGTCCCAGGAGCCTGTGGCAACAGCCATGCCATCTGCTGTCACCCCCAGACAGCTCACTCTGTTGTCATGGCCAGAGAGGATTCCTGATGGGAGGGGAAGAAGAGAGTTCAGTAAAAGAGAGAGGGCCTGGGAGAGGCAAAGGGGTTGGCCAAATAGAGCACATTCATCATAGACTTGTGGCCTGTGTACGTATGCCCCTGTGTTAGGATCAGTATGTTGTTAATAAGAACAAACATGCAGAAGAACATTTGTGCATGCCATACAGCTGTCTATGGGATGTGACCAAAGAACAATGGTCTTGGGGATTCAACTGGCTGAACCTTCCTAATACAGGAGAAATTGCTGCAATATACAACTGATTTTGTCCTGGAGCAATGACTAGGAAAGGGGAGCATCCTTGATAAGACTGAGAAATAGCAATGCTATTGGAGGTCAAAAGGCAGGCAGTGTTAGAAACTTTCAGAGACTAGGTGCTGTATCTGATTCAAAAGAACAGTACTTGTGTGTATTCCTTGTATGAGCATCACTGAGCATCCAAAAATGTTGAATGGAGCCCAGCTTCATGCTCAGCTCTGTGCCTGGCCACCAAGTGGCACTGTGAGCAACTGAAACTGATAAACTGCAGAGACTAAGAGACAATGTGAGACTATCTATGCTTGTGAGCAGTTTTAGCTAATAGGAACATTGATCTCTTTTTTTCCCCCCCCTTGAAACAGTCTGGCTTAAAGGCCTGCCCTCCTTGAGATTAATGACTGAAGCCGATAGTTCTTCTATTCAAAAGGTGGTTGTACAACTTGTGGTGTGCTCCTTAAGTGTGGAGGCATTGTTGAGCTTCAGTCAGTATAACGTGTCCATTTGAGAAAAATAAGAGCCTTTCTATTGCCTTGGTAGAGATAGAAGGTCCTGGAGGGAATAAGAGAGGGAGCTCCAGGAGCCACTCACCCACACGCTCTGCTTTCAGGGAGTCCCAGATGTTACAGTTGAAGTCATCATATCCGGCGAGCATGAGGCGCCCACTGCGGGAGAAGGCGACTGACGTGATTCCGCAGATGATGCTCTCATGAGAGTATACTATGAGCTCCTGGTCTGCCCGGAGGTCAAAGAGACGGCAGGTGGCATCATCTGAGCCGGTGCAGATGGCTTCACCATTAGGGAAGAACTGAGGAGGACACACACCAGATCTTAATCAGACTGTGCCTCACACGTTTCCTTAACATCTTCCCCTTCCTGCTAACCACCAGAAAGCCATGGGGCTAGGAAAACCCAGTGGTACAAGACACTGGATCTTAAAAGTTGAATCTGCTGGAGAGGGAGACTCATGCTTCTCCTAAGACCAGGTTGACTCTTTCCACCTCCAGAAAGCCATTGACCTAGGCTAGAGCTTTTGCAAGATGTCCTAGTGTTTGGGGAAGGATTGTAGTGTATTCTACCCCAACTGTTGTTTTGAGGCTTGATGTCCACCAGTTACCCCCAGGTGGTGTCTAGCAAGGCTCAGAGCTATGAAAGCTGTCTTCTCACTGGGCTGTCTGAACTTCATGTTCAAAGCTTCTCATAAGCTGGCTCTTCTGTGTGTCCTTCTCCTCCTCCCCTCCCTACTCCCTGAGGGAGAAAGACCTGTTCAGGACCAGGTGTAGCAGAAAACCACATGGCTGGCAGGATAGCCATGGTGAGAAGTCAGTGAAGGCTGGTGCAAGCAACAGACATTGCAGGAAGCTGGCACTCATTTAGTTAGCAGAAAGGTATTAAACTGACACTTTTATTGTCCTGTCCCCTCTGGGGCTCTGGTTTGAATCTTTGCTTCTGAGAGGGACACTAGTCCCCAAATTTCTGTGCTACCTCATGTGAAGATTTCAGATCATCTCCCTGTGTTCCTAACTTACCACTTCTATAATCTGAAGCTGGCTGAGACCCTCACCTAAGTTAGGTATTCCTGCTGCCTTGCTTGTGTCTTGCTTCAGGGTTCCTACAGCGTGCCTGAACTGTGGTTCCCAACAACTGCTATGAGCAAAGCTGCATCAGAACTTATATTAGCATGTTGAACTCCAGGCCCCTATGTGCTGGCTGAGTTCAAGTGGTGTTTTGAGAATGGCAGTCAGACCCAGACACTTTGGTGCCCCAGTGCCTTGGAAGAACCAGCCTCAACTTCAGTGACTGGCTCAGACTCTCAGATACTTGAGAACTGAACTCAGATCTTCCCTACTTCAGATTGGACCATGGAGCCAGGGTCTCCTGAGACCTTGGTTCCCCACATGTAACAGTGACAGCATCTTTCAACCTGTGTCCTAAGGCTTTCTCCCTATTTCAGTGCTGAACCCACCTCCATTTCCTTTGTCATCACAACCATGCAGACAGCATACGTACGCAGATGGCGTTGATATCGGACTCATGCCCTGAGAAGGTCTGACAGCAGGTGCCCTCCCGTACATCCCACAGTTTGGCAGTAGCATCGCAGGCCCCAGAGGTGAACAATTTAAAGTCTGGGGAGACAGCCAAACTCATACAGTCTCCGGTGTGACCCAGGAACACCGTCTTCTGCTGCCCTGTCTCAATATCCCAGAGTGCACTGTGGGAGGGGAAAGAAGTTTTCAGAGCCAGCCAAGGCAGATCAGCTCTATGGCTGGGTTTAAGAGCTGCCCCACTTAGAAACAAAAGGAGAGGAAGCCACAGGTATAGCTATAGAATGGGAAAACAGGTGAGAATATCACTGGAATTAGCTATATACAACAGGCAACATCTTCACTGCTGTTGCTCTTCCTAACTTAACCAAAACAGAGTTAGACTATGGTTGGGGTGGGGCAGTTGTGATTTGACAGTGTTCATGGTGACAGTCAAAGGGAATAGTGAGAGGATGTAAGAGGGACCTACAGGTGAGTAGCCAGAAAAGGACTGCTATACCCACACTGTTGGATGCATGGGCTGTTTTCCCTGGGATCCCATACTATCTGCAGGCAAATAAGCCCCATGTAGCCTTGATCTCTGATGGAAATGCCACATCCTGGCTTGTCCTGATTAAGAGTTTCTGCCAAGGTAGGTGTAGGGGGAGAGGGGCAGATAAACACTCAGACTTGCTCAGAGTCACAGCACAGGGTTATTGGAGAGCCAGGAACCAAGGATTCGTGTGCAGGCTTTATAGATGACCTTTGCATAGTGTGTAAGATTTGAGAAATGAAGCTTGTATGTAGGCTCTACATAACTTTATGATGTTTTCTGTGCCAGAATAAATAATACTGTGCTTTATGAGAGCTGGGTAGATTGTTCATGTTGCTTCACCAGTAGACCTGCATCTTGACTTGGCCTCAGCTGGGAAAAGAAGCATCTGTTCTACCGAGGGAGGAATTAAGAATTTGGCTTCCTAAGGTACTTAAGTACCTTAAGTACTCTGTATAGCCTCCCTGCATATAAGCAATTTATCCTTTGATAGTGGAAAGGTGGGTAACTGCAAAGTAAAAGAACTCCACTTGCTGGTGTGAGCTGTGCCTCTAAGAGCCAGAGGGGTTGCACAGTGTCTGTTCCTGTGATCACATAACTCCTAGAGATGGGGTTTTCCAGAAGTGCTGAAAGCTGGAGACCTATGTGAGTTTTCAGTGCCTGTGACTGCTTGTATTGTGAAGATAGAGAAGATATCACTCACCATGTGGTGTCTCCAGAGCTAGTCACAATATTGTTATCATCCAGAAATCGGCAGCAGGAGAGATAACCTGGGAAGTGGGAACAAGCCAGTATAAGAAACAGGGCAGGGCTAGAAGAGGGAAGCTTGGAAGCAGAGGGCACCTAGGTTGTAGGTAGGCAGCACACACACCTGTATGGGCTGAGAGCTCCCTGCTCACTTTCACGTTGCCTTCACGAGTCTTGAGGTTGTAGATGGAGCACATGTTGTCAAGGCCCCCACAGGCCACAAAATTGCCTGAGGGGGCATAGGCACAGGTCATGACCCAGGAAGAACGCAAAGGTATGGCATGAACCTGGGAGGACAAGAAACCGGGTCTGCACTTTGGGAGCAGAGGAGATGGGAGAGAACAAGGGCATTAGCTCTGAGGGCCTTCACTCCAGCATCCACATCTGCTGCATCCATCTGACTTTTACCTTGTTGGTAGTGTATGTGTCCCATACAATCAGTTTCCCATCTTGTGAGGCACTGACCAGGAGTCTATGAGAGAGGCACAAGACTGTGTTAGTAGCTCTCTTCCCATCAGAGCCCTCTTGCCCTCCATGACTGTGTGCTGCCTTGCACCCCCCTCAGCACCCAGCAGATCAGCAGCAACTCTCTCACTTGGAGTCTGTGGACCAGTGCATGGCGTAGATCTTGGCCAGGTGCCCACGCAGAGTCCTTCGGGTCCTCATCTGAATATGGCCAACCACTTCCACTCCAGACACAATCTGGGGAGAGAGTGGGAAGAGAGAAAGAATTAAGCCTGGACTGATAGGAGCTTTTCTGCTCCCCACAACTCTGCTCCCTAACTCCTTCCCTGGGACTGGTGGAGAGTCCACCTTGCAGTAGTGCTAGCTGACCCTAAAATACTCACCTGGCCAGCCAGTTCTGCCCCTTACCTGAGCAAGTGTTGTGTCTGCACAGGCTTTCCGGGCATCCTGGAAAAGAGAGAAGAGAGGTTGAGTCAGAAAAGCACCGTGTGATGAGGGCAATGAAATTCAGGGGCATACTTGAGAGCCTCATTTAAAGCGGGAGCTGTCAGAGGTAGGGACTGTGGCTTTGCTGTGTTTAGTTTTGCCCAGCCCAGTGCGATCCTGGTCTGTGACCAAGGCTCCTCAACACCTGTTAGACAAATAACAGGAGGGTGAGCCAAAAGGTGATCTGCATCCAGTTCCCCATGCTACACCCTTTCCATGGATCCTCTGGCCTAGCAAAACACCAACTATCTCCCAGACAGAGGATAGCTCAGGGATATACTGTGTTCTGTGGTCCCCTGCAGACATGATGCCTGTGTCCACTTGCTTCTCACCCATTTAGAGTCTCCCCTTTTCTTCCTTCCTCTCCCCCTCTTTTTGCCCCCTACCCATGCTGAGAGGATCCCCATTAGCACTTAAAGAGCTGTGCAGAACTGCAGAGGGCTCCAAGGATGTATTTGGAGAATACTCAGCTCCAAGTTGAGGCCAAGTAGGGGATGGGGACTTGGCCACAGGGGACAGGTGCTATCTCAGCAGTTTCATGACTTCACAGCATTACCGCAATCTGCTTCTTCAGCTGCTCAGCCTCCTGTTTCATCTGTTCCATTTCCCCCATCTTTCTGATCTAGAGATGGCTCCTCCACGTGCAGAGCCTTGATTCTGGAAAGACAAATCAAAGGAGAGAGGTGTGAGGTAGAAAGAGTACTAATATGACTTTGCTCAGTTACGAAAACGTAGGTGTCTCTGATAAGGGCTTGGTGGCCATTTATTAGCAGCATGATTGAAAATGTCATACTGTATCTGGTCAAAGCCTTTAGCATTTGGGAAGGTCATACTGGATCTGATCACAGGTCCATTTGGTTCTCTATCCCACTTACATGTTCACTGGGAGCTGAAGACCTCCAGAACCTCTTACGGAGGCTCTGTACTTCTCCCCTCACCTCTTTATCTGTACCCTGTCTATTCCAGACCCTACAAAGTCCTGGGTTCTCCATGGTCAAGCTGTTTACCTGCAGCTCCAGGAGGACAAAACTTGATGTGGGGAGCCCAGTGGCTGTGGGGCCTATTTCCTATCTTTTTTCCTAGGCAAAACATCACTGGACAGTGTCCACCAGCTTTTTGGCCATCAAGGCAATGTGAGGGCTGCTGAGCTGCTCTTTCAGGGTTCTCTTCTGATTTCCCATCCTAAAAAAAATAAGTGGATGCCTAGGGAAGGATCTAAGAATAAAATAAGCACGTAATGGTATTTCTCCTACTTTGCTAGCCCAGCTTTTCATTGACTTCCCAAGCTTGAGGCAGTAGCACTGTATGCTATAGTCCATTGTCCAGTCACTTTTTGAGCCTGTGTCAAATTTTAGCATCCTCAGTGCCCTATGGTGAGAAGTGCCACAACTTAATGGCATGCTCTGTGGAGAAGCACCTGCTTCTATTACTTCTGAACTTGCCTGGCACTAGCTTCACTTGATGGCCCCTAGTTCTTGAATTGGAAGAATCAGCAAGTAATTGGTCTCTATTCAGCTCAGTGTCACTCAGGATTTTATAGGTCTTTGTCATATCCTTCTTCATCCACCTCTTTTCCAGACTGCAGAGACAGCTTAGTCATTCCTCACATGGAAGCTGTTACATCTGATCACCTCTGTTGTTCTCTGAGCCTTCTTCAGTTGTTGTTATATTGTTTTGCAGAGAAGGCAATGAAGCAGAACTGCAAGGTTCAGGTGAACCATATGATTATACAGCGTCTCTGTTTTGTTCTCTCTTTCTTTGCTATTAAGTGTACTTAAAACTTCACCAGTGATTCTATCATGTCCCACTCACAAAGAGAAATCTGGTCTTTGTTGCTTCAGTCCTTCTCTCAGGTAAGTATGAGTGTCTGGGGTGCTCCAGGTGTTTCCATTAGCCCAGTGGCACCACCATCAAAAGCAGCACTTTGTAACAAGTTCAAGAAATGCTCCATCAGTAGCTGTAGAATTTCTCCTTCTGGTTCCTGTGGGTCACATAACCTCTATCCTTCTTTGCCATGTTGTCTGAAGGCATCATTTCTTCCAGCTAAGAGGGCTTTGGGTGCTTCTGTGCCAGGCTGCTCTTTCCCTGTGGGGCAATCCCTAAGCACATGCAGATGGTTCCCTGTGTCCCACCTTTGCCTGCTGCTTTGCCCCAGATAAAGGCCCCAGTTGTGCTCTCTGAGTTTCTCTCCAGAATCCTTTCCCCCGAATGTCTCTGTGGCTCTCCTTTGATCCTCGAGGCAGGATTAATTTCTGCTTGATCAATGACTCCTGAGGCACAGCTTGAGTGTAGGAAAGCCAGGGAGATACAGCTCCTAGGAGGACCTGTGCTTATGCCTGAGAGAGGCTATGTCAGACTATGCCCCACAGAGAAAGGCTAGTGCAATTGTTTCTGCTGACTGCAAGGCTGCATGCTGCCTCTCCTCTGCTCCCTTTCCAGGCACTAGATGTGGCCATTTGGCCTGATCTGCTTGCTCCAGCTTATGGGTGAGAGAGCAGGAGGGGGCCCAGGGCTACACTGCCAGAGCTTGGAGGCATGGGCCACAGCAGTGATCTAGGACTACCAACCTCCACTGCACTGAAGGATGGGAAGAGATCAGCACCTGAGCTGGCCCCCTTCCACTATTTTTCTTCCTCTCCTTGTGACAGAACAATGATGAGTGGTGTTTCTCCCGGCAAGGATACATAGTTGGACCTGGCTGAGTGAAGCTGGGCAGGAAAATCCACCTGAATGCACTTATCCTTTGAGAAGGGGTTGGGCATCCCAGTCGCAGCTAACTGACTGGGGCGGGGGGCAGGGCCTTGCAGCTTTCAGTGGGAGGTTGCACATTCATCTTATCTTTGCAGAGTTTGCCCCTCAACTTTGGTGTACAGTCAAGAGTTGGAGACTGCGTCCAGCTCTGATCACTGCCTCCCAGCACACCAAGTGGCAAACATTTGCTTTCAGTCACCCTGTGGAGAGCCAGCTTTACCATTCTGGTCAAAGTCTTCCCCTTTTTCAGTTTTCCCCATGGCTGGCCCTGCTTCCCCACCATCACATCTACACAACCCTCAACATTGATGTGTTTTCTTCCTGGGCCATGTCTTCTGGTTTACACTCTCCTTCCAGCCTCTTCTGCTTGATTTCCAAGCCCTGAAAGCCTGGCCTTCCCATGGCAATCCTTTTCTAAAGCTTCTTCCAGCTGGAAGCACGCTGGCTCTTGGCTTTCCAGGCTGTCACTCTCCAGATCTTTGGCCATCTGAGATCATCATCTACCCACCTGCCCTAAATTGACTTCATAGACTTCTGTTTCTGTCCACCTAGCCCTGCATAGGGATGGGAGCCTTATTCTTCCTTCTTTCTATTCTGCAATTTCTGCCCCATTTGAAGCAGGCTGTGTGAGTGTCCCTCATTTTCTGTCAGATCCCCAGTCTCCCCTGCATCTCTCCTGTTTTTTCACCACTCTCTCTCTTTCCCTGGCCATTTCTTTTTCAAGTCTGGCATTATCATGGAAGACCCAGTTCACTGGCACCTGTTCTGTGAAGTTGCACAACCAGATGAGGGGCTTTGAGAGCCAGTAGGAAGATCAAAGGGCAGGGGCACAATGTTGAGGACAGATAAAAAGAACTAAATATAGCAAAGGTACAGCTTAGGTTCAGGACTCTGTCCAGACCTTTAAATCCCTTTGAGGGAACAAGCTAAATGAAGTTGTGAATTGTTCTCAGTCTCAGAAGAACAAGAAGCCACAGATGAATGATAATAATAGCTCTGGCTTCACCTATCACCTCCACTCATCACATCCCAATGCAATTTTTTGAGCATGAGTCACCTAGTTCCCACTGGAATGCAGTTGCTTTCTAGGAGGACCATGATAGGTGTGCAAAAGGGCATCTCACCATGTAAATTTAGGGCAGGAAATGGGGGAACTGAATCTGCGAAGAACAGGAGAAAGGGAGTGGAGCTTGGAGTCTGGCCAAGGCAGGTTCCTGCCCAGGCAGCGAATGACCAGAGACCAGAGAACATTTCTTGTGGATCTACAGATCAGTTTAGGGGTGCTCATGATAGCTGCCCAGCCCCGTTTTAAGAGGAAGGGTTTCTAAACTGTGCATGCCCAGTGCTTTCAGGAAATAAGGGCTTGTTCAGGTAGAGGCTTAGCAGTAGAGGAAACCAAGCTGTTAGGCACCTTTGAAGAAAGAAAAACCCACCACCATCCTGGCATTGCAAAGAGCTAACGGCAAGTTGACCTTGGCACCAGTACTTGTGTGCAGACCTGTGCTTCCTACAGAGCCACACACATCACTTGGGAGCCTGGCACACTCAAACAAAGTCTTGACTTAGTTGATTCACACCAGCCTGTCTTATGAGCTCTGCCTTGACTGTACACATGCAGTTCTCAGTTCTTGGCTTTTGAGGCCTGGTTTCATCTTTTTCTGCTCTCCAACCTGACAGCTCCACTGAGCCTTTTTCCCTCCTGCCTTTCACCCATGACAAACTTGCTGGTGGCTCCTGCTGTAGCTTTCCTGCCTATGGGCAACCAGATGCATCCTGAGCCCTTGGGTGTCTTCTTATTGCAGACCAAGTGCCTCTATCTTGGTGCGAAGCTGAGGGGTCTGGCATCTTTCTACTTCTGCCTTTTACTGTCACTGTGTGACTTTTCAGGGTAGTGTCTATGTCCCTTGCACCACATCAGGGCAGAGACCCCTCCAGCATCCCAGGTGACTGTCTTCTCTGCCAAGTCACCTGAGTCACTTCCCTGTGGGAATGAGGTGGGAGTGATGGGTGGGAAGAAAGGGGAGTCAGACCCCCTCATTTTCTAGCCTCTGGGTAGCTTCCCCCAGGCTGGGGAGGGAGCTGCCTCTCTTTGAGTTGCATAGCTAGGAGAGTGCTGTAAATAGAAAAGGTAAAGGTGCAGGAGGGAGGGCAGGGTATTAACAGGCAGCATCCCTTGGTCCCTGTGTAATCTCCTTGGCTGGCCTTGCATGCTCGCCCTGGTGACCCTGAGCTCCTTGCAGAGCCAGATACAGAGATGATCCCCCTCTCCTGCAACAGAGATCAAAGGCCATGGTAAAATTACCCTGCTTTATTCCTTGCTTTCTGTGGACTCCTTCCTCCAGAGAGGCAGCCAGCTACAAAGAGGTGTGCAGGAGTGCATCAAGAATGCAGGGCTGTCTATTGAGTGTGAGTCCCAGGTCCTTCAGGGGAGGTGTTGCCCTCCTGTTCCAGGCTGGAAACTGGTGCAATTTACCTACCAAGGGGAGAACAAGCATCCCCATCCCAATGCCAAGTCCTTCATCATCATAAAGACATCTTAATGCTAATGCCAACATCTTCCCCATTATGATCCTCCCCACCACATCCTCAAATGCCTGCATATGGGGTCAGCCCTTGTACAGAGACCCTCACACCCCCACAAGGTCACACCACAAAACCAAGGGCCCCAAGCACCAGGCACAGTAAGATGAGCTGAGGGATAACATCAAGGCAGCATCCTTACCGGGATTTGGAGAGTGAGGTGGGTTGCAGTCCCCTCCCAGATGGGTCCCTCGCAGTCGGCGTCCCCTGTGGAGAATGGCTTCCCTGCTGGCCAGGGGAGCAGGTCGTCCCTTTGCAGTGTCCAGCCAGTCCTGCCTGTCCACTCTGGGAGTCCCTTGCTCCCTCTCCACTCCTCAGCCTCTCCCAGGACTGATCTCCCCATGGGGACCTGGACAGCTATGGATGGGAGGGGTTGGGGGGAGGGCTGATTCCAGGAGCAGCATCAGGCAAATTAAATCAGACACCAGAGACTTGGGGAAATCGGATTGGGACGTAATGCAAAGCAGGTGGATGGGGAGGGGTGAAAAGAGAGAGTAACATGCTGCTCCTGAAGGGAAAGAAACCATCACAGACAGATTTGACTCCCTCTGTCTATATTAGCAACAAACTAATAAAGTGAAGATTAGCCAGAACAGGCGAGGATTATAAACCTCCGGGGCAGAGCTTGCTGCACCTCACAATCCACAGGAATGCCCTTTCTCCCACAGACAGTGTTCTACGTACACCCCAGATAGATAGCATGGAAAGAAGGGACGGTGTCACCTACTGCGGCCCTGCCAAGGGAAAACCCATGGCAGGGCAGGGCCAGGGTCATGTTGTCTCTGGGTGGCAAAGAGAGCATTGCTTGGGGAAAACACAACTGGGCAAAGGGGCTGGGGTGGCAAAAGCTTTAAGCAGCAGGCCTTTTGGCAGCCACTTTAGTGGGATGCTGCGATGGGATTATCTTGGCCTCAATCTCTGTTAATCTCTCCTGCAGCTTTGGCCCAAGCCTGAGATAAATACCTTTTAACAGATCTCATCTGACGTCAGGAGGCCATCAATCTAATCTCCCAGGCCACCTTTAGACAGAGCAAGCCAGAGCTGCAGACACCAGCCCCTCACCCCCACCCAACATGGCCTCACCAAGTAGAATCCACCCAGCACCCCCATGTCACTCCTTGGGGAAGGACATAAGAGTGCTAGGACTTGGTGGGACCTCCTGCTAAGGGCAAGGAACTTGACATGTACACATTGAAGTTCCTTCTTCTTTCAGCTCCAGGCTGTGATCCTCAGGAGGATGGAGGCAAGAAGGGCTGCTGGGGCAGATTTCCCCATGTTAAAGCAAGGGCCAAGCTTCAGAATGGAGAAAGAAGTCCCTGCTTCAGTCCTGCTCCTCCAGCACTCATGGGGATGGGGTTAAACACAACAGTTTCCACTGGGCAGGGGCCTTGGGTTGACAGCAATGAGAAGAACATCCATTCACCTCTCACACCATGGGCCCTGGCTATCCAACCATCTTCCCTTCCCCACTGTAGTTGTGGTCTTCATGAACAGCTCTTGTCTAGGCCTGTATGTTTCACAACCATAGGTTGGTCTCTGGCTCTAATTCTTCCCCGGAATAGGGTCACTGCTCATTTTTATACTCCATATCCATCCCATTCAATTCCTGTTTGGCTACAATATAATCCCATCTTTGGACACTAATTCCCTGGGCAGTGACAGCAGATTGTCTGTATATCAATCTGAAAAATGATAAACAAAACATCTCTTCTGCTTCCAGAGGATATTCGGTGCAGGAAAGAAAACAAAAAAAAAAAAAAAGGTCTTGCTTCAGGGAAACAAGAGCGTACAGTGCTTTTTCTTGAAGGCACTTCCTACCCTTTCCACGGGTTACTCTTGGCAGAGCTGACTTTTGCTTTTGCCCTCCCTTACTGGATGTAGCTGGCATCTGGGCAAACACTTTGTTTGTTTTCCTTCGCTGAGAGCTCAATCTCCTTCCATCATTTGCTAATTAAATTTCCATTGGCAACCAGTGTGTATGTCTCCCTCCTGGAGCACAGACTCAAACTCCTGCCAACATTTCTGTTAAGCATTTTGCTTTTATTCCATATATTCTCAGCCACTCATCTTCCCTCTCTCATTTCAACCTCAAGGCTCTGGAGTTTGCAGGTGCCTAGCGCATTCAGATGCTTCTGTGTTGAATTCCTGAGTGTAGAATAGCTCTTGCTCCCAAAAGCCCCTAGGCCCTTCCTTCTCCACTTTGGTTTGGTCCCATATGACCAAGAAGCTTGCACTGAAAGAAGTGACAAATGACACAAACGTGTTGGCGAGGCAGTGAAGAAAGATCCTGGTGTCACTGACTTTAATACGCTGTCCCTGCTTCCATTTTTCAGCTTCTAGGAAGTCACAGAGAAGCAAGCTGCATCCCTCCCTACCACTATGGCTCTAGCATGGTAATAAACTGCTCCAGGCATTGGTGGTGCCAGCACTATTGAGACGTGCCAGGCCACTGTGCGTGCCAGTCCTGCCCCAGGGTCTCGCATACTCAGAACTCGTCTCTGGGTTGCAGTTCCTTGGGGTGCTGTGTCCCGTCAGAGCCAGGCTTGTGACTCCGGCTTGTGGGCCTGGCTCTGTCACTAGGCACAGGGGACTCTGGTGAGGACCTGCTGCCATGATTGGCTCCCTGAAGTAGCTGTCCGTCTGGCTTGTCCTGCTCCGCAGCCCTCTGCTCCATCAGCTCCTCTGCCTTCACCCTCTCCTGCAACCACGGAGACAGAAATGATGGGAACCTCTCCCTGCTGGAGTCTCCACCCTGTCCGTGTGGGCCTGCAAGACTCATCTTGCCTTTGCCACAACCATTCAACACCCTAGAGCCCATTCTCTCTTGCAGGACCCACCACAGGCTGCCTCTCCACAGGGTACCCAGCTGGGCCCCAACCCCTGTCAGAAATCAACTATCAGCTCCTGCACGAGGCCCTGATCCTTGAGAAAGCCCACAAGCCGTTCCCCAGAGAGACTTACTCCAGCTTGGAGGCCCTTGTATCCACTCTCCAGCATGGTCCCTTACCTTCTCAGCATACTCCTGGGAGTGCGTGTACCAGAGAGCCACGGCGCAGCGCCTCCCATGGCTCACAGCCCACACGCCGTGTGGGTTGTCCTTGCCAGAGCTGAAGGCTACCAGCCTCCCACACTTAGGATACACCTTGGCCTGTCGGGGCAGAGAAGGGACAATGAAGCTGGCAGCTCTCTGCCCTGGGGAGCGCTGTCCTTCTACAGAGGTCACGCTGACTCTGGCGGTGTGGAACGGCAAAGGGCTGCTAGGCATTATAATCTATGGGAAAGGTGGGCCCTGGGGAGGGACAGAGAGAACCAAAAGGACAATAGAGGTCACAGACACCCACAGGGTGTAAGAGCCTGGGACATCTCAGCTAGAAATGAGTTAACCTCTCCTCTATCTGAGATTTGCCTCAGTTTGCCTTTAGTTGCTCCAATTTGAATCTGCCACATTACCTGCATTGGACTGCTTTTGGAGTGGTGTGATCCACTAATCAACTAGTTTCGCCCAAACAGACTAAATTTCACCCTCAGTCCGCTCTCCTTCCTTTGCCAAGTCCCAGACTTACTGTGACAGTCACAGTGTCCAGTTCAGTGAAGAAAAGGCCCCCGCCTTGGAAGTCATCATTGAGGTAGAGAATGCCACTGCAGACAAAAAGAAAGAGGACATATGGATGGTGAAGCTTATTCATCCCTAAGCCCTGGTAGGGTCAAACTGCAGGCTCTCAAAAACAGCTCTGCAAACAGTCACTGCAAGTCCCAGCAAGCTAAACAGCCGTCTTTAGCAAATCTGATGGAACAGTAATTTAAGACAGGAACAAAACATCTGTGAGATACAATACGGTTTACCCAGATCAGAAAACCTGCCTGACCCACTGCTAACCCCAGTTCTCTGAATTCTCTTTTGTTTGTTTAGATATTTAAAATGTCTTGACAACAGCTATCATGGGATACTGCTAATAAAACAAGTTGTCATGGGTGTGAGAGCAAGGTGCTGGCGTGGATCAGAAATGGATGTGGAATTAAGTGTTCAGTTTTCATCCTTGCCACAGGTTACTAGCAGGAACCTCATGGCGCTGTCCCAGATCCTGTGTTTGATATCTGAATGAATCATCTGGAAAAGACATGAATAGCAAGGGGAGTGGGAAAAATCTGGACATGATGTAGCATTACTTGGATTTGGCAAGGACAGAAAAGTTCATGAGGCACTATGAAGAAGTTGGGTGAGAAGAGAAAAGGAATACAAATGAAATTCAAAGCATATAAGTACAAAACAGTTGTCATTGGAAGGAAAAATGAAATTACTCATCACTCTTCCAGGTTAACACATTCATTTTCCCCACCATCCAGAAGAGCATATTAACTTCAGAACGAGTGATCATGATTTGATTCAGCTCAGAGATCTGAATACAGTATTTCTTTAAGTCAGAGGCATGTGAACAACCTGAGAGTTGTATTCCATGCTAGAGAAAGCAAATGTCTAGGAAAAAGTTGCACACCCAAGTGGATGATAATCCACTCAAGTAGATTCAAAGTAACATAAATATATAATTTTATTTTTATTATAAATACTAATATATTTATATAAATGTTAATTTGATTATAAATAAATGTTTGTTGCATTCATTTATTAAATAAATAAACTTAAAGCAATGTGTCAGGGAAAAGAAAATACTCTTAACAATAACAGACCCTGAGCTGACTTTCAGTGCTTATAAATAAGATTGGAGGTTACAGTGGACAGTTTTTATGAAAACATCAACTCAGTCATGGTGGAAAAATAAACAACATTGGGAATGACTAGGAAGGGAACAGAGAACAAACCATCACTATGCCACTGTATAAATCCACAATGAGCTGTCTACACCCGGCATGGTGGGTTCAAGCCTGCCTTTCCGATCTCAGATACGAAACAGCAGAACTGGAAAAAGTACAGAAAAGGGCGACACAGATGATCAAAAGTTACGGATTGGCTTCCTTACAAGGAATGCCTGGAAAGCACAGGCCTCATTAGAGGCCACAAAAGGACAACAGAACAAAGGTCTGTAAGTCAATGGGTATTGCGGAGAAAGAGAATAAGGACCAACTCTTTGCCAGCTTTTCTTACAGGAGAATTAAGAACATCAGAGGTGGCTGACTCAGACCAAAAAAACTTCAGATGCTTCCTCACTCTCCTTGTCACAGGAGGCTGTGGAGCCTGAATGATTCCACAGGTTCAAAAAGTAACTAAACCAATTACTAGGAGAATCCATTTGGGGCTGTTAAATACAGTGGTGCCTAGCTCGGGGAAGTCCCTGAGCCACACACCACAGCAGGTTGGGATAGTACTCCAGGGAGGCAGCTCTACACATTTGTCCTGTTTTTTTAATACTCTTCAGCATGCATCCGAGGCACTGTTGTGACAGCACCCTGTGCTAGGCGCACCTCAGTTCCGATCTGGCATGACCTTGTTTGTGTTTTAATATTGGGAATAATCTGAAGCCTGAAAGAAGAGACTGATCACCAGGGAAAGACATGTCTTAAGAATCAAGGAGTGCAGGATAACATAAGAATGGTCAAAAACACGCTTGGCACACGCCGAAAAGGAAATAAAGACAAGAAATTTCTTTACTCATATTAGACAAAAGGAGAAGCAGTATAGGTGAGACCACAGTCAACTAGGATAAAAGTAAGAACCACAAACTTCATGAGCTCCTCTCAGTATTCAATTAAGCTGACAGAGAATGTCAGAGCAACAAGAGATGCTCATTAATGGGACTGGGAATATTAAATAAAAATCATCACTCTGGGGGCTGAAGCAAAATGTTAAGGACATACGGACAATGAGAGGATTACAAACCCAGAAGCCCAGGAAGTTACAGTTCTTTTAGCATAGTGTTTAATAAGACTGTGAAGTCAGGGTGGTAACATATGACTGGAGAAAAGCAAAGATAGCTCTTACATGTAAGAAGGGATAGGAAGGTGGGGAGAATGGCTGAAGCATAAACAGGCCTGGTAGTCTGACCTCAGGGCTTCAGAATCTATTTCTGAGAAGAAGGATAACTGAAGGACAAGAGGTAAATGGAAAATGGTCTTAAAACATAACATGGGTTTATTAAAAGCAGACTGGGTCAATCACACTGTCTTCGACAGAACAGTTATTTCCCAGGCAAGGATAACATGCTTGATCTGCAGCACTTGTCACTGTCTTAAAAACATATTTCAAGTTTTTTCACAGAAGAGTAACAAAAACCTACCACAGGCTGGGAAAACCTCTCACATGGAAAGGAAAAACCCAAAACAAAGTATTGGTAGTGAATCCTCAGAGATATGAATGAGAGGATAGTCATGGAAGTACACTGACTGCTGCTCAAGTGAAGGAAGTCAAGGACCTCAGTTCTCCGTGTCCTGTAATGCATGGACAATGCAGCAGAAAGGAACAGGGAAAGGTAGAACATGATTAAAAGAAACAGCTTATCGTAAGGGCTGGGAGTGGACTGTAGTACTGTGATAGACCCACAAGAAGAAAATTTAATATCATGGTTCTAGATCCAGGCAGTCTCCCAGCCCAGTAATGCTCTCTAACTGTTAATGCTCGCTGCAGTGAGGGAGGAGGGAGAAAGGCAGACCCTCCTGCCAACACAGGGGAGGTGTTTCACACTTTGTGCTGAAGCTGCTCATGCAGCCCTCTGTCTTATGCTATAGGCCTGTCTGGCTTTGAGTCAAGGCCCCCATCACCTGGTTTGTATACGATGGCTGGAGTTCATCAGCCAGCTGAGCTCATCCTCTGAGGGGGCTGGGGAGAAGTTCTGATCTCCACATGCTCCAATGCAGGTTCCCTTCTTATCTTACCTGTAGTCTCTGTACACATAAGCAGGTGGTTCTCTCCAGCACTCATTCCCTTCGGGATCCAAGAGACAGTTGTCAGCATGGACTGGGTGACTGAGATCCATGCGACCTTCCTGTTCCCCTGAAGAGGGAAGTTGCAGGAAAGACTAAGTGTTTCAGAAATAATAAGAAATAATAAGGCAGAGAGAGGGGCACATTGAGAGTAAAGGGAAAAGAGTCTCCTGGGAGGACATGGCTGGGACTGGGAAGGAGAGTCCTCAGGGGAAGGGGACAAACATGGTGAAGTATTCTTTACCCTCCACAGCTGTGCGGCACACAAGGTGTGTGAACGAGAAATAGAGCTTCTTCCCAGGGGTAAAATAGGACTCTATGATTTTCCGGGATTTCTCACTGGCCTGCAGAAGCAATTTGGCATCTTTCCAGTCCACATCGCCATTCTGGGCCAGCTACAAGAGAAAAACAAGCCTGTCAGAAAGACACACAAGGACCGTCTAAGAAATGACACACGTACACACTACAGAGGAACACACCTGCATAAAGTCCTGTGGCCACACACATGCAAGAAAAGAATGCTTTCTCTTGTAAACATAAGTCAGGAGTGCACCCGTACAGTACAGTGATTGTTTCCCTCTACTCAGTGCACAAGGCCATATCTGGAATGCAGTGTCCAGTTTTGGGCCCCCCATTACAAGAGGGACAGTAGTAAACTGGAGTGAGTCTTCAGTGCAGGGCCCTAAGATGTCTGGGGGGCTGCAGCACGACTCACTTATAAAAAGCAGCTGAAGGAGCTGCATTTCTTCAGTCAAGAGAAGGCTGAGAGAAGATTTAACCTCAGTCTCTCAACACCTAAAGGGGTGTTATAGAGAAGAAGGAGCCAGATTCTTCTCAGAGAAACACAGTGAAAAGACAAGAGGTAACGGGCATAAGTTGCAGCATGGGAAATTTTGGCTAGATATAAGGAAAAACTTCCTTCCCCAAGAGTGGTTCAGTACTGGAACAGGTGCCCAGACAGGCTGGGGAATCTCCACCCTTAGAGATGTTCAGGACTTGCCTGCAGAAGGCCTTGAGAAACCTCACCTAGCTTTGGATTTAGCCATGCTGTGGTCAGGGGGTTGGACTAGAGATCTCCAGAGGCCCCTTCTGTCTTAAATCATTCTGTGATTCTAAGGAAGACATGTCTGTAAGACTATCCCACTGGGACAAGTAGTGACCCTAAAACCCTTCCTTGTAGGAGAGAAGGCACATGTCAAGTGCTCCATGTACAATGTGCCTAAACATGAATGTGGAGGAAGATAGTCAGGGGAAACTGCACGTGTGCTTGTGGGAAAGATAACACAGAGAAAAATGCTCAGGTGATAAACACTCTTTATGGACAACCAAGATGGGAGGCTCACAGAGCCACTTACCTGCATGGCCTTCAGAATGGTTAACCCTTCAAATCTCTCATGTGGGGTATGAGGGGACCGTCTTCCCCTGTAGCCATCTCCGGTTCCTCCAGCTGCCTGGAATAGATGGATAGAGATGACACAGATGAGGCTGCCATCTCTCCTCCACTGCAACATTGCAGCTCTGTCTGCTGAGGAGGAGAGGGCATATGGGGGCTCCTACAAGACTCAGGCCTCACCTTTGTCAGCTGGAGAAGGTCCCTACACTCGGACTCTGTCAGGACTTGGTCAAACACAACCCTCTGGGTTCCATTCATCTGGCGGGAATCCATGGTGACACTGACACCTTCAAAAGGCAAAGGACCTGTGGGAGAAGTATGTACAGATAGGGATGAGCAAGTTTTGGACAAGAAACCCTCAGTTACCAACGCCCAGTCTGGATGAGGAAGTGGAGGAGAGACACTATATGTTCTGGGGGAAGACAGAAGCATTCCCCAGAAGTGCCCATCCCTCACAGATCTGGGCCACTTGCACCCCTCACATGCATCAGGGGAACCAGAGCATCAGCTGGAGGAGCTGGCCTACTGCGAGTGCTTCAGGAGCCAGCAGAAATTTGGGGTGTGCTGGGAGAGCAGCAGAGAAATGGAGAGAGTTGAGTGCACTGTGGATCACAGCAGCAGAACATGCCCAGCCTCCTGGGGTGAGGCTCTGGAGAAAAGAAGCAGGTAAACACCTCCATCAACACTCCTTTCAATCACGCACCTTATCCTAGAAGTATCTCCAGTGCATCTTTCTACTCTCTTCAGCCCCAAAGAGAAGCAACGGCTATCAGTTGATGACTTGATGCAATAGGTCTTTTTTCTTCCCCTCTCTGACCTCTGAATGGTCAGGAATGCCAACACACTCAGACCATCAGAATGATCTGCTCCTACAGCAGAGAACCACTGGGGGTCAGTTCGAGCAAAGACGCCAGGACAGAGGCCTGCAAGAGGCTCTGCGTCCACACATGAGAGTATAGGACCAGCAAGAACAAAGGACTCTGCACTGCAGCCTGTAGCATTCAGCCATGATCCATCTGGACTTGTTTCTTTTAGAGAAAGACTTGCTCAAGCTGAGTAGTCTGTTTCCAGTTTCCCCCCCTTTCTCCTTGACCCCTTCAGAAAAATGCTGTTTGGTGTCGGGCTGGTGGAGCTGAACCAGGTTTGGTGTAGACCCTCCTGCCTGTTCATGACAGCTGCACTGAACAAGGATCTGCATGTCCATAGGCTTGTCATATATCCAGGCAGCATTGGTCTCACCTTCTCCAGCCACAGTGCTCTTTGGGTTCCCATCCCACAGATGTATGCAGCGAGATTTTGCAAGATTATTCATGCATCAAAGAGGGAGAAAAGAAACGGTGAGAAGACTTGCTGAGCCATTCAAGTCAGTCAGCGTCTATGCTAGCATTCAAATGCCTGAGGATGGAAGAAGAGATAGCACTTAGCCTGGCTGACTGCACCCAAGTCCTTCTTTGAGTTCTGTTACTCACCCCTCTTCTCCCTCTCTTCCACATCCAGAGTCTCCTGCTTTTGCTTCTCCTGATCCTCTCTCGGGAGCAAGGGAGAAAACACAGACCAGGGCTGTCAGTATACAGAGCTACACCTAACCCTCCTCTGTGGTTGTCTGTTTACACTCTTCATGTTCCTGTTTTGCCCATTCCTCAGTAGGTATTACTGTTAGCTATATGAACCCTGCCAGTTCTACCCCATCCCCTGCCTCCAGCACTTCCATTTCCTACTCAACTCAGCCAATCTTACCTGTGTTGTTCCTTTAGATTTTCAGGAATCAGCTCATTTGGAGTCCAAAGATCCTACAGGAACAAATGCGGAAGGTTCAGCACCCAGCAAACTTCTCCCACACTGGATCAGGTTAACCAGCCAGTCCCTTGTCCCCCTTCTCCAGGGGAGACCAGACTAATGGCTCTAGCATGTTTCTGAGACCAGTCAGATTGGGCTAATGCATAGAGTTACAGCAACATTTTCAACTAGCTTTGGTCCTAGTGCAGAGAAAAGCCCTTAAAAGTCCACATCAGAAGGATTTTGGGGTCCTTCTCATCAGCATCTGATCCTCTCTGGATCATGTGCTATTGAATTGAGGACTAGTAACTTTCTTAATGAAATTAGGGCAGGAAGATTAAGATAATATCATTACTTACAGGATCGTTAAAAGTTCCTCCTAGATGCTCCACTGCATAGTAAATCAACTTCTTCTCCATCAGAGATCTCTGCACATAATGCTGAATATTCTAAGGAGACAAAGAGGCTGTCAGATAACCACAAAAGATAATCCCATACCTGTCCAGGGCAGAAACCTGCCCCAATGCACTGCTGTGCACTAAAGGAGCCCATTTCTGTCCTGGAGGGACTCTGTCTGGTGTAGACTATGAGCAAACTCAGGCTCAGGTTTCTTTAGCCCTGGGCTTGGCACACATCTGCAGTGAAACATACACACTCCCCTTTTTGTCTCCTGGACCGGTGGTCCAGTTGTAGGAGACAGGGGAGGGCCAGCAAATACAGACCCAGGGTTGGAACTACCTCTCTGGCTGTGACAGCTGTGTCCTCCCCCAGTTCTGTGCGATACTGATTCATTTTCTCCAACATAGGCTCATCCATGGGATAGAAGAGCAAGTAGGAAGCAGCACATTCAGCAGCCAGTGTCTGGTTTCCAACTTGAGCAGAGACAGAACAGAACAAACAGACAGGTCATCAAAAGCCTTGATGTTAGCAGTAAATGTGTATAGGCCAGCAGTGCCCAAAGTCCCAGTCACAATCTGGCAGTGGGAGGCCTGGCACTGAATACACATCCTCCCTGCCTAGCTGGGCCTCTACAAAGCAGAGGACAGTGGGCAGAGATACAGGGAATGAGCCTGGTGAAGAATGGGCCCATTTTCAGTATTTATTGGGGGCTAGTTCAGAGGAGACTGAGGGAGAAGAAAAGGAAATATGAGGAAGGACAGTCCCACCTCCCTCGCCTGATAGTGATGATGAGGCAGTTGGGCTCTGGAGGCCTCTTTGAGAGAAAAATTTTATCAAGGCTGTCACAGAGGAGGTGACAGCCATTTGGGTCAGACAGGCTGCATGGGGGATGGAGTAGAGGTGTTCAAGGGACAAACTGAGGTACATATGAAAGTAACAGGGGTGACAGGATGCCCCATGTCATGACAGGCTATCAGCTAAGTTAGGGCAGGCAGGGCTGACTCAAAAGGGACATCACTGTTAAGATGAGATGCAAGTGCATGCTCTATATAAGAAGTGGGAGCCTGAGAAGGCAGCACTTGAAACAGTGACATACTGAAAAGGAGGGTATGAGATATACAGCTTGGACAGAGCAGATGGTTAGAGCTAGGACTTCAAATGGAGAGCTCTGGAGGAAAGATTTGTCCATACACACAGTGGGAACACGACAAATTAGAGAAATTGCACACAGAGTCAGAGGTGGATCATGAGAAACCTCTCCAAAGGTGGCCTCAGGCTTGGGCCTGAGCAAGAGAAGTTCTGGCCAGAGAGGTGGACAGAGGGGGTAGGAGAGGAGGGAGACAGGTAGAGCTCAGGTCAGTGTTACACTTTTCCCCATGATACGCTGCTCTCTAGGTCCGGAGGAGAGGTGCAAGCTTAGGGGTGCTACGGCAGCACCCACTGGATCGTGGCTCTGCTCACCTTGATCATAGGCAAACTGCAGTAAATCAAGATGGGAGGGTATGAAGTCTTCCGTGGCTGAAATCCACCCTGGCTTTGTGGCAATTTCAAGCACACATTGCTGTCTGCACTTCAAGACTTGAACATAATGGGCTGCAAGAGAGAGCAGCGTGAAAGCCAGCAGCTCCCCTGTCTGCCAGACAGGAGTGCTGGGAGATGGGGCCTATCCAGACTGGGAAGCATGGCCTTCCTACCCACCCCTCTGTGCCTCCAACACTACCTGCAATTGTTTCATACAGGCCAGGCTGCATGTCCTCCTTCTCCTCATCCTCGTCCTCGTCCTTGTCCTCCTCCCAAGGTCCTTCACAGAGGGCACGACACTCTTCTAGTGCTGACAGCGCCTCTCTGAGTGACTCCTCCAGCCTGGCCACAGCCTGCAGGTACTCATCTGCATTGTAGTGCTGCACCCCAGCCTCATACGCCTCCTGCAAAGGACAGGACCAGGCCCGTTGTTAGTGTGGGTGACACCAAAGGACTCCCTGAGACTTCAAGTCACTCAGGATAGTGCTGACATCTAGGGGCCTGCTTGGATCATGCACAGCCCACCATGCAGTGTTACAGCAAATCTGGACGTGTGCCGAATAGACTTCTCCAAGGCACTGCAGCCTGCTGTAATTGCCGCCACCAAATCTCTTTCTGTGTCATTAGTTTGCCTTCACTGGTGTATGGACACCTTGTCTCAGGCCATGACCCCTATGTGGAAATAGAGCAGGGTCCTAGACTGGTCCCTGGGCATGTGTGACAAGCCATGCTGATGCCTGTAAATACACACAGTTTTGCATCAGATCCTCACCCAGAGTGGTGTGGCCTCCAGATCCCGGAAGCTGTCTGATTTCACCCCTGACATACGGCGGTATTTCTCTATGTCCTCACGCATCTGGAAGTGCTGGGGATTTGCAATGAAGAACGTGTGAGCTGCGGATACCGCTTGATCCAGCTTCTTCAGCTGCGGAGAAAAGGCAGCACATGTAACATTCCCGTGTGCACTAGGCAGACCCACTTCCCTTCAGACCTACCTTTCACCCCAGCTGCTCCCACCAACTTCAGCACCATGACACTGAGTATTTGGGTAGGGCCCACCTGTAAACAGCACTTTGCTCGGCCCATGCTGTGACCTAGATTCATCCACAGCATGCCTGTGCCCCGTGTCCCATGTCCCTGACAGCCCACATGTCAGGCCAACCTCACTAGGCACAAAGGGGTGGCAATCTGCAAGGCCTCGCAGTGCCCTGCACCTCACTGCCTTCTGAACTCCTTCAAACCTCCAGCAGCTACCTAACCTGCATGCTATTTTTGCTGAGAAGCAGAGAAAGATTCAAGTGGGATGGGGCCACTGGAGGTCTCCAGCCCAATGCCCTGCTCACAGGGGGGCTAACTCCAGAGCTCGATCAGGTTGCTCAGGACCTTGTCTAGGCAAGCCCACCTGGAAGAAGGCCACCTGGAGGTAGTTGTAGGGCTCCCGCTGCTCAAAGTCCCGCTGGATGGCGTGGCTGATGCGGTGTGCTGAGGGCGGTCCACCAAGCTGGCGGCCCAGGCAGTGCTGCAGGCAGTTGGCACGCTGCAGCACCCGGTCAAAGAAGGCAGAGTCCCAGGGTGCTGCCGGTCCCCGCACAAAGGCCACTTCATCATGGCAGGCGCGGTGGCAGGCGCTGCGGGCCTCCCGCAGCCCTGCGTAGCTGTGCAGTGAGCGCTGCAGCAGCTCGGCCGCCCGCGTCCACTCCCGCGCCAAGTAGGCACGCACGCCGTCTGCGTAGAGCAGGTCGTAGGGGACCACGCGGCCTGCAGCCGCAGACGTGGCAGCAGCGGCAAGGGCAAGAAGCAGCGGGAGGAGCAGGGAGGCCATGGCTGAGCTGCGGAGGAGGAGGGGACCGGAAAGCACTGCGCAGCCAGGGGGCGGGTGGAGATGCTGGCAGGCCCCGAGCTAGACACACCCCGGAGGCCGGGCCGCGCTGGGCCGGGTGGGCAGAGCCCCCTGCCCGCTCGCCCCAGTCCTGGCAGTGGTGAGCACCATGGCCAGGCAGCCTGGAGGGGTCTGGGCAGCTCATCTGCAGCCTGCCCCGGCTGTGCCACCCTCCTGCCCCAGCCTCCCAGCAACGAGGACAAGCTCGGCTCTTGGATCCTCCCGCCCCAGCCTCCCAGCAATGAGGACAAGCTCAGCTCTTGGATCGGGGACACAAAGAGGTGGAGCAAATTCCTGACCTTCCTCGACCTGAGGTTGAGCCCTGGCATCTCGAGTGGCAGCGCTGAGCAGCTGCATGTAATGTGTTAGAATAAAATAATCATGACCTCATGATCTTGGGCTGCTTGTTGATCATAGCTGCAGGGGTCAGCTCTAACCCACCACCCTGTGTCCATGTACCCCCAAGGAACTGCCTGTGAGGTGGCAGTTATATCACTTTTCTTTGGAAAAAACACACACAGGGATAAGGCTTGGCTAAGTCTCTGCCCCCATGTCTCTCCTCACGAGCAGATCCTACTGCATCAACTGGGACCTGCCATGACTTTAGGGGTACCTAGATCAACCCAATGCAGGTCCTTTGTAAGCCAGCTGAGGCTGACCTCTTTGTCTGATGCGATTCATTGTCCAGGTAGCCACCAAGTACCAGCCAAAGCTAAACCTTCCTTTAGTACATGTGAACTAGACCCTTCCAACAAAGAAGCCATTTAAGGGGTTATGATTAATTTATCCAAATGCATACAGGATATGATCTACACTTTCAAAGTTTATAGACTAAGTTCCATCACGTGGAAAAGCTCCTTGGAGGTGAAGAACTATATCTTTTCCACAGTTCCTCTGATGCAGCTACTCCCTTAACTCATGGTTGAAACTACAACCAGTGTCTGGAAGGAAAATGATCATCTTCCATAAACCAGCATGGTACGTCCCTTCTGAGATCTCTGCACAAAGTGAAAAACTGCTTCAGATATCATAGTTCCCAGCTTTGATGAAATTGGCAGATTTGGGGCCTTGCATGCACAAACTTCTATCAGGTCTTCCAAGCTGGCCTTATATCTGGGTGAGATGCTCGGACCATTCTGTTTCATGAAGAGTTTGCACTGGAATCAACAGATCACACCGGTGAAAGAAGACTTTTTTGGGTCAGGATCTTGCTTGAGAGAACTTAATTGTTTCAAGCATAGGGTTGCCTCAAAGCAATGCTTTTTGTTGAGTGATAGTAGAAATCACAGAGGCCACTCCCGTTTAGCTGTAGGTAGCCTGAGCCTCTCCTGAGATGGAGAGGAAAACTTTTCACCCAGTCTCCCATGATGACTCCTCAATATAGGCTCTGCTCCTGTCCCTGGGCTGTTAAGTATCTGCTGCCTCCCAGATGCACTGACAAGGAAAGGGAGAGAGAGAGGCAGGGAGGGAGCCTTGCACACTCTGTATTTCCCTTCCAGAAGCTTGAGAAGTTTCATTAAACATTAAGGCAATCACTTAGTTTCTATGGAAACAAAATTATTACTAATATATTATTTTAAAAAGACACACAATTGACACTCCAAATATAGAATTTTAATACCATCCTGTGCCTGCCTTGTCTCTTAGGGCAGAGCTAATGTGAGGGTGGAGTTCACAAAGGGATGGGACTGGCAAGGGTGTCAAATGGCTGTCGCAGTGGCGGTTGTGTTTATAACCTGAGAGCAGGCGCAGACTGTCCACATCCGTAGCACTCCGTTCTGCAGCTCTGTCATGCTTTTCCCCCCACGACTGTGAGGTGCCTTGTTTCCTGCCTGCTGGTGAGAAAGACAAGAATGTAAATTAGTAATTGGGTCCCAGGACAAGGGAACATTTGAATTTTTATTTAAAAATCTTGATGGCACTGAATGTTTTTGATGCTGTCTCTCATAGTTTGGGATCCTGGAAGGTTTGAGCCTCAGAGGCCTCAAGGGTCCGTTCATGTGGCGCCTGCTCTCCATCCTGCAGATGCCAGGCTTCGTTGCCAGCCAGCGAGCAGCGCCGTGGCCAGCCAGTGTTCTCCTCCTCTCTGCTGCCGAGTGAGAGGCGGCGATCGCGGTGTGATGTGAGCAGGAGACAGGAGTGCCGTGGGCTGCAGGCTGGGGTGGGTTGTGGCGTCTCATCAATGAATGTGGTGATCTCATCTCGGAAGAAGCAGGCACTGGAGCTGGATCCCCGGGGCGCCAGCCCCCCTTCCAAAAACTGCCGGAGGGTTGTCAGCTCATCTTCTGGGGGCCGCCGGTGGTGCTGGTAGCCATGCAACTGAGGAGGCAAGAAGCCAGGGCCTCTGGGCTTGCGGGGGGTGGAGATGCGGATATCATCAGATGAAGACCACTTGTGTAGGAAGGATGGAGTGGTCCGGTGGGAGGAGAAGATGTTAGTCTCATCATGTGACATTCTCCGGGAGATGGGGACCTGGAAACAGGAGAAGGAGGCAGGTGATGGAAGGCTTGAGAAGAGAAAGAACAGAGGAGGCGTAGCTGAGGCCTTCTGAGAGAAGAGAGTCAATAGGACACAAAGATATGGGAAACCAAGAGAGAAGGAAGTGGGTTGTGGGGCTGCCCCTGCTACCCTTCAGCTCACCTGGAGATAATGCACCTTGTCCTGGGGCAACAACATGTGATGCATGGGTAGCAGCTTGATGTCCCGGGAGTTCCGCTTCACAGCTGCAGCACCATTTGCATCAAATCTCACTTTGCAGATCCTGCCATCACCATAATCCTCACACACACCATCTGTTGGCAAAGGGGAGAACAGCAGGAAACATTTCTCCGCTAGAAGATGAGCATTATCAGGGCACCTAGACACCATCGTAATTCTTGTCTGATTTTTGCCGCCCTACTCGCAGCCCTCTGGACTTGCCTTTGACTAAGGACCTCTTCTTTCTGCTTCCAGCAGGGCTAAAAGACACAGGAGATTCCCTGTTTCTCCTGTCTCACTTTTAAATCTCTCACCACCACAATTTGGGTGGGCCTTTGGATCAGCGGGTCAGGCTAAGGGCTGGTGTGTCATTTTCATTGTGGTTTGATGGCTATACACCACCTCTGTTCTCACACCTACTGTGAAGCTGTTGCACTAATTTTTCCTGGATGCTAGTCAGTCCTTAAGGCGGCATATGAGTGGCAAAGCTTTCTCCAGAATAAATTTTCTTATGGTTGCCAACTCCAAGCTTTAATATGAATACCATCTAGACCCCCACAACATCTCTCCCAATGCCACTAGGTCCTTTTCTCAAGGCACTCTCTCCTCTGTGGTTTTTAAGGGACAGCATTTGTGAAGAAACATGGCTGTGGGGTGGTGAGGGGCTTACCATCATCTCCGTCTTCCTCAGACATGATAGCCACACACTGCTCCCACACAGTGCGGAGGTCAGCTCGGTAGCGCTCGCAGGACCAGATGAAGGAGGGGAGCAGCAGGGTCTGCACCATGGAGCACCAGAGCACAGCCAGAACCATCCAGGTGGGGGCCGTATCATAGCGCAGGCTAAAAAAGCTCACAACCTTTGAGATGGGAGAGAAAATAAAGGCCATGAAAGAGGAAAAAGACAGAAGTGGGGATCAAGGGAGAAAGAGACCATAAGCCAATTCTGTAGTAGCATGTAATCTATCAGTAAAGGATTCTTCAAGTAATTACCCCATGCCCCTTTTTAAAAATTGTTCCTACAGTGTTGTCCCAGGTTTGCTGGAGTGTATTCTGAGCTGTCATCTCTAACATGAGACCTGGTGTTAGCATCCCCTCTTCCCAGTGCTCATTATGAGCTGGAGCTAAATAGGTGCTAACAAAAGACACAGTGATTGAAAAATGGTGACTAAGCCTCTGTTCCCTTAATGGTTCCCTTTGCGAACTTCCTCAGCTCTTCAGTGTTCAGAAAATCAACCAGTCAGCCAAAACATGAATGCTGACTATGAACATACAAGCAGAAGGAAAAAGAAAACTGACAGCAACAGCTTTTAAAGCTGGTGTATCAGTTCTCTAGAAGCAAATCAGAGAAATCAAATTCTCATCATTTTTAGATATGTAGATCACCCTGTAAGTATGCAGAATAATTTCCTCTCCAGTCTCCTCTTAGCCACTTTTAACTTTCACAGTGTTTTTAGCTGTGTGGTGTGTATTCCCCAGGTTTAGACTTGTCTTAAGAAAAGGTTCCTGCAGAGAATAAGAGAATTACTGCAATCTTTTTAAACTGGCCTTCAGAACTACAGAGGTTCAGATGAGGCAACTCTGTTGTCGGCAGACAGAAGACAGAGTTTCTTCTCTAAACTCAAAACAGACAGAAATCTAGTTTAACTGTGACTCTGTGAAGGGAAAGGGAAAGCTCACTGCTTACCAAGATAGGCACCCCAGTGAGTATGTCATACAGGAAGACAATAGCGCTGATGAGGTTGGTCATCTGCAAGGAGGTCTTGGCTGACTCAGAGCCATCCAGTGAAGACCTCCTTTTGCCTCGCACATCCTCCACTACAATGGCCGGCACATTGAAAGGGTTGTGTGCTGAGGAAGAACAGGAGGATGACGCTTCCTCTGCCCGCTGATGGCGGCACTGCCGGCGTCTTCTGTGTGCCCACAGGGTCTGGTAGAAAGTGATACCCACACACACCAAGCCCATGACGATTCCTCCAAGGAGCAGGAGGCTGAAGCAGACACCAAAGCCCAGCCCTATCTTGCTGACAATGAACTGGCAGCCACGGGCATAGTAGCGCTCACCATTGTTGTGCCAGCCAATGGAGGGCAGGGTTGAGAGGATGAATGATACCATCCAGATACCCATGACTGCATGCAGAGCCTGCTTCTTGGCATTGCTCAGCCGATAGTTGACTGGCCATCTCACCATCCACATCCGGTGGTAGGAGAGTGAGGCCACTGTGAAGCAGGTGGCCAGAGCCAGGGTGTAGTACGTGGAGACAAAGACCTTGCAGATGCTCTCGTTCCAGTCATAGTCAGAGGACTCACGCCGCAGCTGCACCACAGCGTAGGTGGTGAGGGGCACTGCTGCCATAAGGATGTGGGTCCCAGCAAGGAAGCATAGTAGCAGCTCCAGGGGCTTGTGTTTCTGTTGCTTGGCTGTGATGCTGAGAATAATCCAGGAGTTGGCCAAAAGGGCTAACATCCCACATGCTAGCCACCACAGCGAATTGTTATGCAAGGTGGACTCTGATGAGTCCCCCATGCTGCCACTCCCACTAGGCCGCACCCTGTCCCCGTTGCTGGGATTTTGTAAGAGGGTAAAAGGGACTCCACATGGGGGTAACCACGTCTCTCCTCATCTGCTGCTGCTATGATGCAAGGTTTATATACACTGGAGGGGGTCCTCAAGGCATTGTCATCAGGTGCTAGGCAGGGAGGCAAGAACAGCCTGCCACTCTGTCTTTCAGGCCACCCTTTCCCTCTTGTTTGCTTGTATTTTTTTCACTTGTTCTATCCCTTCCACCTTGTTCTCTTTCTTTTCCTTTCTTCCACTCTTTTTCATGAACACTTGTCAGCGCTTCTTCCCTCACTCTCTTGCACTCTTTTTTTTTCCTCCCCATCTATTTTATCCCCCTCCTCCACTCTCCCCCCAAAGAAAAAGCTCTCCTTACTTCATGTGCCTCCCAGGCACTTTCTGTCTCTGGGACCACCTTCTCCTGGGACTTGTGAAGGCCAGAGGCAAACAGGGACTGCCAGGACTCCAGACAGTTTGGTAGTAGCAGCTGCCTGGTGCCCAGCGTCCTAGTGAATGAGGAGCTGGCAAAGAGATTTAGAGAAGATGGGAGGCAGGAGAAAGGTCCTGGGGAAATGGTGAGGGTGGCACATACACAGTGTGTAACCCCTCACTCACCAAGTGCCATGCTCTTGGCCAGGCAGAGATTCCTGCCAAGACTGTCAGAGAACTGTCAGCAGAGAGTGTTGGGTGGGGAGAAGATGCAGAGAGTTCCCTATCCAAGAGCCCATGGCACCCTCACTACATTGTCCTTTTTGCTGTCCTCCAGGGCCCAGTCTGCTCCTTCCAGCTTCCCCGCACAGCACAGGGCAGAGCTGGCAAACAAAAACGTGATGGGGAGGAGGGGAAGATCCTTTTCAAAGGCTCCCTTGGAGATTCAGAGCATGAGGTTCACTGTAGAAGACAGAAGAGAGAAAAAGTAATTTAAGATCATTCTATCTCCCCAGATCTTTCTCTCTTCTTGCCCACACAAACACATTGTCATGATTTAGGCTGTGCAGAGCTCTCCCTGTGTCTTTCAGAGAAAAGAAGAGCCAGATTTGTGCCAGACCCTACACAACTCTGTTTGGATGCTGGTACACAGCACTCCTTCTAGCATTCCTAAGCCACCCTGGGCTCCCTGCTGTTCCAGCCTCAAGCTCCCCACCTAAAGCTTTAATAATGCCATTTTCTTAATTGAGGCCTCATCTGCATCGTTCCCTGCCATTATGGTCCTGTGCTTGCTGCATACCTGTACTGACATTCCTCGCTCCTGCTGTACCGCATCCTCAGCTACGCCAGTCTTTGCATCTCAGGATTTCTGTGCTGGTGCTCTGGATTTTAACCTGCCTTTTTTGCCTTGTCCCATCTTTGGGCATGCTCCACCACTCTGGCAATACATTTAAATCCAGATGCACCCATAGCCTTTAAGCACAAGCCTTATGGCTCTGTACCTAACTCATCTAGTGCATTTCTGCTAGGCATCTCTGATCTCCAGACGCACCACAGTTAGAAACTCAACAAGACTGCTAATCTAGTCCTGGGACTATTTGGGATTAGTCTACTCATCTTTGCCAGCGACCATCAGTCCTATCAACCCAGTCCCCCTCTCCTGCCTTCATCTATAGGGTATATCCGAATAGTATATTCCAGGAAGGTACAAACCTCTTGATCTGAACAAACGCAAACTTAATCTTTCTGTGAAAGAAATGGTGTCCCCCCAGTCTGAGCTAATGGCTCTCCATTCCCACTCCTCCCTGCTTTCTAGTTCTCTGTATTTTCTCACCCTCTCTGTAACCACCTGAGGCTTTTCCTCCTGTTTCTCTCTTCTTGGAGCAGTTTGTCATGATTGGATTGAAAAGGCCCCTGGTCTGCCCTGGTTAAGCTTTATTTTCCCCCAATACCATCACACTTGCAGTTAGACCTGTGGCCTCTGGAGACAGTCAGGAAGCTAGCAAGCCCTGATAATCCAGGGGGACCGAATTTTCTTGCAGCCTCTCCTGCTGCCGCCTTTCCCACCCAGCTTGTTCCGGCGGCCCACACTGTTCCCTAGAGGAGGCAGGAGCCCTGCCGTGCCTGCTAGCCTTGGGGCCCGACTTTGCTCCCTGCTGCGGTCCCCCAGCTCCCAGGCACAGCAGAGCTGTGGGTCTGGTGCAGGACAGCCAGGTCTGAGAAATCTCTCCTCACCTCGCCCCACTCCCTCACCGAGACCCCCACCACTCCTCCCCCTGGCTGGGAAGTGTGACCTGAACTGCAGGGAGATGAAAAACTCCTGGGACTGGTGACTCAGGGAAAGGCAAAGGCTGGGGGTCTGAGGGGAGGATGGCCCAGAAAAATTGGAAGGAAGAGCTGGAGGGAATCGGAGCGGCCGAGGTGGGGCTAAGGGGCCGCCCGGGGCGAGGCAGTCGCGCAGGGCTGTTGCCGGCAGCCTCCCGCTTTGTCCCCCGCCCGGCAGCCGGGAGGGCACGGCCGGGAGGCGCCGCCGCGGCTGCTGCGGAGCGGCGGCGGGAGCCCGGCCCGGGGGGCAG
>NW_020450779.1:0-6166 GCF_003343035.1 Apteryx rowi
TTCCCCCATCTTTCCTAGTTTAAAGCCCTCCTTACCAGGCTGGCCAACCTGTTGGCAAAGACCCGCGTGCCCCGCCTCGTGAGGTGGATCCCATCTCTTGCCATCAGTTGTCGATCTTCAAACAGGGTCCCATGGTCGTAGAAACCAAAACCCTGTTGCCAACACCAGCGGCGCAGCCAGTCGTTAACCTGGAAAGTCCGTCTCCTCCTCCTCTCATCCATCCCCCTCMYTGGCAGGATTGAGGAAAAGATGACCTGGGCTCCCAGACCCTTAACCACCATCCCCAGAGCTCTGAAATCCTGCTTGATGGTCTCCAGTTTGCCCTTGGTGTCATTGGCACCCACATGGAAGAGCAGCAGCGGGTAACAGTCCGAAGCGTGGACAAGCCTTGGCAGTCTTTCCATGACGTCTCRCACACGAGCCCCTGGCAGGCCACAAGCCTCTCTAGACATGAGGTCAGGTCRGCAGATRGATGCCTCCGTCCCCTGCAGCAGGGAGTCCCCCACAACAATCACCCGCCGCTTCTTCCGGGCGTTCCGGCAGGGCACAGGGTCTGTTGTCCCAGGTACTTCCCTTGCAGCCATGCCCATCTCCTCCTCATCCTGGAGGGCACTAAACCTGTTCTTCAGCTGCAAGTCTTCGGGAGGAGTAGGAGCCTTTCTCCTCCCACGAGCAGTGACCAGTTTCCAACCTTCTTCTACGATGTTATGATGTACCGTTTCACACGGCCCAGAGCCCTCCGGCAACTCCACTGCTGTGGGGGGTTGGGACTCCCGAAGCTGCACAGTCTCCGAGAATACCCTGTCTATCTCTTGCTCCGCTTCTCGGATGCTGCGCAGCCTACTGACCTCCTCCCGTAACTCCCTTACCTGACGACACAGCTCGTCAACAGCAGCACACCTCCTGCAGGAGAGCTGACTGCCAGCCCAGGCCTCCCGGAGAGGCCCCAAGCACTCCCTGCAGCCTGAGACCTGGAGAGCTGCATCTGCTGTCAGAGGGTCAGTCTGGGTCAAAGCCTCTGACACAGCAACTCCAACAGCCACTGGGGAACACGCTCTGCGGCGTGTCACGACCATACTTGAGGAAGCGTACGCCACAGGGAACAGAAACGAAGGTACCTTCATGCACCCTGCTGCACAAACTGCTGCATCTGTTCACTGCCTTGTTCACTGCGCTCTAGGCCTGGCTCTTATATAGGCCTCTCCCYAGCWCTGRCTMASAGGGTGCTTGACCGCCCTAATCAAGGGCCACCGGGATCAAAGGCCCCAACTCCCTCTGGTCAGGGGCAACCAAGAGAGCTTGTTAGCAGCAGCCACTCCTAGCTAGAGCTCTTCCCAGGAGAAGTCAAGGCCTCCTGCAGTTGTCCTTGCCTAGCTTCCCCTTTCCTGTTCACAGCAATCACCTGCTAGTTCCTCGGGGGTCCTCAGGAAGCCCACAACTTCCAACAAGATCCTCAAGTTCTAGTCAGAGCCCAAACACTGCTGCGCAAACTGCTGCGTCTGTTCGCTGCCTCTGTTAGCTGTGCTTTTGTTGATAAACCCAGGATTAGGATTGAGAAAGTCTGAGTTTAATGCCCAAATCTCCCACAGATCAACTGGTATACTGGGGACAATTCAGGTACCTATTTTATGTTCCATTTTTCTTCACATGCAAAATTAGGGCAGTACTCACTATGCGTAAAACACCCTATTGGGTCACTGGTAGGTCACTTAGGCATGACGATCCATGACTCTGTGCACTCGCAGAGTACCAGAGAAAAGACAGGGAATTGCAGGGTCTCTTGCGCTGATGCTGCTTTTCTCTTTTAACCTGGGGGTTGTGTGAGGACTGGTGTTTACCATTCATTCGAACAAAGTTCTGGAAGCTAAGAAGAGTGAATTAAGGTAATCTTAAAAAAACATATTTCCTGCCCTCCCAGTACAGAGCAGATGTAGTAAATTTTATTTCACTTTTCCATTCCCAACGTGCAGCAGAGTGCATATTTAAGATATACATATCTGTTTAAGCSTCCAATTTGCTGCATAAAGGACAACCAGTGTTGAAAAATTCCACAGAAGTTTGCACTTTTAAATCTGTAAACTTTTTTGCAAATTTTCCAATTTATATCATGAGCTGTAAAAAAGAGAACAGTTCTCCTACGCACTGTAAGGTTGACTCATACACTGCGGGATTACCGTTGCATTGTTTCCCTGGAGGATTATTCAGTTACTCTGGGGAACCTATAAAATAGTTGTCCCTCCCTCTTCATGACCATTCATGAAAACATCTACTGACTATTTTGCTGCTGCAGGCAACCTCTTTGATCTGTACTCTGGCAGGGAGCTGCTTCTCCCCTTCTGATTTAACTTTTTGAGCTTCAGAAATATAAATGGGCTGAGAAACCTCATGAGCTTTGTGTCCTTCCAACATCTAAAGCAAAACCACGACTATTGCTTTTGGCTGCTTCAGACAGAAGAGTTAGGTAAAAGTTACTGGAGATTGCTTTTGATTTACTTTAGACCAATGCTGAGTAATGAGTTTCCAGTGGACAAGTTCATGCAATAGGAAGACAGCAACAAGAACAGAAACTCATTTTTTTACACATGTATGAGTCAAATATTAAATAGAAATAATTTGGCCTAGCGCTATTAATTACTGTGGGATGAGTTTGCAATAAATGTTTGTTTATTTTAAGGTTTTCCTTAGTGAACATGAAGAATTCAGACTTCCATTAACTGTAAAGTGATTTCAGGTCATTAAAATGCTGAAAAAGAACTGTGACCCACTTCATTTAAGAAAGGAACAAAAGGAAATCCTAGAAATCGCTTCAGTTTAAAGCCATCAAAGTCAGTGTTCGACACCTGCTATGAGATGTTCAGCACCAGTGTAGAATTAGATCTGAAATCCCCCATCTGTTTTTATGATTAGGATTTTTAAAGTGCCCAACACCACAAGCATTTATACACGTGACATTTACATATGTAAATAACTTCATCACTGATGTTGCTAAAAGTACAAAATTATTTATACTTTCTTAAAATCCTGAAGGATCAAGGACTGTCTTTGTAACATAAAGTTGACATTTTACTCTATTCTACTAGATAAAATAGATTTTCATGGGTACTTGTAGGCATTTAAAAGGTACTTTAAAATGATACTGGCAATTATAAGGAAAACATTATTTCTTATGGCAAAATTTTCAAACAATCATTTTCTAGAACACATCAAGCCCAATGTGCTTTCAAAGCTCCATGAATATTAGACCYGAAGGTTAACTCCAAAACTCCGAAGAGCTCATTGTATTCTTTTTTGCTCCTGTATCATGTACAAATCCATTCGATTCCCGCTCTCCTCCTGTCCCTCACTCTCAAATAAGTGCTGTGGCCATTGGTTTGTTTTTCCCTTTATGCTGGAAGCCTGCCAGCTTGTTCTGCTCTTCCCCAAAGACCTTGCTGAGCTCTGAGGAACCTGAATGTCAGGCAAGGTTGTAACCTGAGCAGCTGCTCTCCTTCACTCCTGACTGTGTGCTGACTCTTAGGGCTAGTTTAAGAATATTACAAAAACATACTGAAGATTTGGTTAGCCTTAGGCCCTAATTCAGCCAAGCAGCCAGGCATACATTTAATTTTAACTGTGATTGAGTGAAATTGGTTATGTGCTTAAAGTTAATAGGTATATTATTAAGTTCCATGAGGATCAGGCCTTAATGAACATGCCCTCACTGGTGTGTAATGCTACACCTGCACGTAATTGAAAATCACTTTGAAGCTTCAGTGTTATTTCCATTTTACACAGTTTTAAATAGATCTATTTTCCATTCTTTTGTAATATATTTATAGAATATATAAATATTCTATGGGAGCTTCTCCCATAAAATCATTTAAAAATATTCTATTTTCCCAAAATCTTGATATTCCCCCTGGAGATGTGTAAATACTAATAATTTTTGTTATAAAATTATAGGCACAAATAAAAATACCTTAACCATGCCATCATTTTGGGGGGAAGAATTATTTTTATTGGAAGGTAATTTTTAATTTAAGAAAATCATTTTCTGCATGATATATATGTAAGCCATCCTGACAGCTTTCTCTGTTTCATTGCCAGGATGTCCAAAAAAGCCAGCTTTCTGCAGAGCAGTGAAGCCCTGCTATTCCAGATGCCATCAGATTCACTCCAAAAGACAATGAAATACTTATTCAAGATTGCAGGCCACAATGCTGAAGTCAATAGACCTTTGTCATTCACATCAGCTGAAACTGTAAGGCATTTGCTTCTATGAAGGATTTGCATCCTTCCTTGTTCTTTCAGCTATGTAAGATGTGTCCAGGGCACGTTCTATTAAAAGAATCTACTATTTCTCCTTTAATCTGTGGTAATATTTTGGAAGGCATATATGACAGGTATTTTTCTATTATTTCTGGAATATTCATAACTGTAGCAGTGTGGAGGCAAACACATGAAGATTCATTAGGATTGTTCAAAATGAACTCTGATTTTGCCTGCTGCTCATGTCCCAGATGACTGGTTTTGCCCTATTCTTTCCCTCCAATGCCCTCCTATTCCTATTGTTGCTATCCTTATGTCATGGAAAGTATTTCAGAAAATTGCTTTACAACTGACCAGACTGGCAGGTCATCCTTGAACTCATTTAGCTTGTGAAGATTATGTAGATTATAGAAAGTTTTCTATACACCAAATAAACAGAAAGGCTGGCATTTTGATTTACAAACAGGCTACATTTTTGTTGTTCTTCATATCACACTTAAACTCTGTCAAATCATTCTCCTCTGCTGAATAAACCCTGTGCTAGATCTCAGCACAGAGTTCAGCTGAACTTTCTCTGTGCAAACTTGACAGCATCTTGAACATTCACATTTCTTATCTTTCATGCTACTCTAAAAGATGTGCAGTGTCAGCTGTCTCTATTTTGTGAATGCTGGGTAAAGTCTTAGCTCTATGAAAACAGTGGGGTTTTTGCTACAGAATTCAATGGGGCTAATGTTCTATTTTGTTCTATCCTAAATACACTCTCTACAGTTTTTAGATTTATCTCTGGTATGAAATATTTTATTCCCCCTTCTTTGTCAGATAAAAATAAATAGATGTTTTATAAGCTAGACAGCATGATGTCCTTTATTAGAAGAACAGCAAAGGACAAAGCAGGGAAAATTCTGAAATTGCTTATTCATTAAAATTTAATGCTGGGTATCAAGTTTATTTACCAAAGAAAATTATGTTATCATTATAGTGGTAAGCAGGATACTTTTATATACTGTATAAAGTATAGATATTGATTTTCTGAAGAATAATATTACACAACTATTGCCTGACAAAATTTCTGGGTTGTATTGTCATGCAGCAGTCCAGACTTGATTATTGTTCCCTTCCTTTTGCATTATTGTTCCTTTCTTTGATTAAAACTTCATATTTAGCACAAAAGACCTATGTAAGTTTCCATGTAAATTACTTTGCCTTCTCCAATGTTTAGAAATGAAATTAAGTTCCCACTTCCTCTTTGTCTGAGGGCTAAGACATGCACATTGCAAAACTACCATCTCATTCACAGGCTGGACGGTATCAGGTGCTCGGTCAAAGAAAAATTCAGCTCAGCATACCCAGAGTACAAGGCCTAGCATAACCACTTAGCAGGCAAAACAAGCTTTCAGATACAAAGCTTTCAGAAAGGCTGCTCAAAAATGTTCAAAAATTGACAAAAATACAAAGCACAGAATAGTCAGTCTGCTCTCAGACTTTGGCTAAATATAAATAAATAAATATATATATATGTAAGGCACCTTTTCACAGAATCACAGAATGGCTGAGGTTGGAAGGGACCTCTGGAGATCATCTAGTCCAACCCCCCTGCTCAAGCAGGGTCACCTAGAGCACAYTGCACAGGATTGCATCCAGGCGCATTTTGAATATCTCCAGAGAAGGAGAGTCCACAACCTCTCTGGGCAACCTGTGCCAGTGCTCTGTCACCCTCACAGTGAAAAAGTATTTCTTCATGTTCAGATGGAACTGTCTGTGTTTCAGTTTGTGCCCGCTGCCTCACGTCCTGTCGCTGGGCACCACTGAAAAGAGTCTGGTCCCATCCTCTCGACACCCTCCCTTCAGATACTTGTACACACTGATAAGATCCCCTCTCAGCCTTCTCTTCTCCAGGCTAAACAGGCCCAGCTCT
>NW_020450779.1:6471-24256 GCF_003343035.1 Apteryx rowi
ATTCCTCCCCAGGTGCAGGACCCTGCACTTGCCTTTGTTGAACTTCATGAGGTTCCTCTCTGCCCACCTCTCCAGCCTGGCCAGGTCTCTCTGAATGGCAGCACRGCCCTCTGGTGTATCAGCCACTCCTCCCAGTTTTGTATCGTCAGCAAACTTGCTGAGGGTGCACTCTGTAAGAATACAAGGTATATACAATATACTATATATAKAGAGAGAGGTTACTATATATATATTTTTTAAGGTTTTTATAAATAAATGAATCAATAAATAAAACCTTAAAACAGAGCCTGTAAAGCACAGAAATAGCTGGTGGAAAAGAAACAAAGATTTAATTCAAGAAAAAAAGGCAGCAGGTCTTGAGACATCTGTAAGTGTCTTACCCTTTCACATTGCCACAGGATATTGGCAGGACAGTCTTTTCTCTGTTGTAAACTAACCCATTTGTGTGAATTTGTTATTTTTTTCTTCACACTAGTGCTCATTTTAGAGAGCATGATTTTTTTTCCAGAAGTAGGATCATTTTCTCCAGTCTTCCCTTGGTGTCTTATTTCAAGTAGATAATACAGTGACATTAGCATTTGATCCAGTGACCCAAGAGAGGTGTTCATACACCTAACAGACAAAAGTGGTTAGTGTATAGACAAACCCAGTGAAAGACATTATAACTTTAGGAAGAAGACAGAAGAAAAGAGAATACAAGAATTTACAGCATCATCTGTGTTACCATGCCCTAAGAAAAGCTGTAAAAGCCTTTCAATGTACCAATAATTGGGGCTTACTGTTTTGGCTGTATGTATAGCACTCATATGGCAGAAACTGTGATAGCAACTCATGCATAATGCAAATGAAGGGTATGTATCCAGTATCTCTCATTGCATTCTCTTCCTCAGTGTTTCCTAAACACTGACTGTTACAACTTTTCCCTTTTTTTTCCCATTTTGTGTTCTACAAACCAGGGTCATAAGTCTTAAGGTATGTCTAAAAGACATAGACATGTCTATATCATAAGTCTAAAATAAGTCAGTCTGACTGCTGAGACATTCTGGCCACCTGTAGAATGTGTACATACACTGTGTGTGGACACACAAATATTTACAGCATGAAAACTGCACATCCAAATACCTACCTGGCACCTCAGTTTGAGCACAGTGTCTGAATTTGAAGACATTTTCTGTTTACCTGTGGGTGTCAACTATGGATTATTAGGCTCTATTTTTAGGTGTGGTTTTTCATCTACTTAAAAGGTAGCATGAGCTCAGAAGCAGAAAAAAATGATCTTTCAACTCCTGTCAGAAGAACGTTCTGTAAAATAGCCATTTTATATACAAGCTCAAAAAAAGCTGTAATTTTATGTGTTCTGCATTCCTACACTAGACTCATCATCTAGTATCCAAGCACCTTTGAATGAATGTTATGACTGTAAGAGGCTGTGGGGTCCAGGCTTTGCGTTAGGGTCCCAGTCCTATCATACAAGGTGTCTGTGACTTTTTCCGATCCCCTTACTTTGTTTTTTTCCCCAAGTATCTTCCACTTTCTGCCGACTCTTCCTCACTGTAGGGGTTTTTATACAGACCATGGGAGCACTCAGAAGCATATGTGAGACAGATGCTTCTCTGTCAGAGCAGTTGTGGCCTCCGTCCCCCCGTCCTCTCCTACTCTGCTGACACTTTCTCTTCCTCTCCCCCAACACACGCATTTCCTGTAAGCTTTTATCACTG
Organism: Apteryx rowi; assembly: GCF_003343035.1. Lineage (NCBI taxonomy): Eukaryota > Metazoa > Chordata > Aves > Apterygiformes > Apterygidae > Apteryx > Apteryx rowi. The sequence continues at coordinate 8,190 of NW_020450779.1, forward strand.
TTTTTTTATTCTTGTGAATATGTGTGCAATCAGTTGCAAAAATGTGGTTGACATTTTGGTCTCAAAGTAGACTGGTTTGTGGCCATTTCTATTTTCCTCTGCTGGAGAGACGTGAGACATTAGCTGAGAAAATTTTGTTTCTTGTTTTCACGCATTATATGCTTAACGTCAGGGGTTTTGACACTTCTAAGGAGTAGAGTTGTGAACATCACAGAGAGAGGAGGAGAGGTGCTTTTTATGAAACTGAGACTGATTTAATAAAAGGCTTTGAAGGTTAAGATGAAGGGTCTCAGTATCAAGAACCACCCAACAAAGAAGCTTAGTTTCTTGTGGGTGCATGTTGGAACACTCATCAAAGTCACTGGGAGATGTCTCAACATTTTATAGCGATAATAATCCCAGTTGCACGAGTCCTACATGTTTCTAATGCAAAAAAAGCTTTCCATCCCTGTAGTCCTTATTACAGATGCTCTCTAGGAAATCAGACTAAYACCAGCAGATAACGTTACAGTGATGCAGGCTAAAGGCCCCATTCAAAACTCATTAAAGTCAAAGCAAAGATTCTCATCAGGATATTTTAAGTCAACCCTGAATCACTGAGATACTCTTGCTGACTTAGCTATGAAGGGGCAAGAATCTCAAACAACACTCACAGGAAGAGAAACATACAGGTACGTGCAGAACAGGTTAGTGACCCCTACAAAGAGGTTTCTATTCTCTCTACTTATGACTGTGCAGATGGCGAGTTAACTATTGTATTGAACTCCTACGTGTGATATGCTATATTTGCAAGGAGTGAGGACTTGCTAACTGAAGCAGTGCAATGCCAGTGCTTTAATTTGTTGGGCTATATTAAAATCAGAGTGCAATTAATTTAATGTGCATAGCTCACCTGATCGTAGGAATACTGATGTCTGAAAAGAGGCTTAGAAACTCCTTAAATTCAGCTGAGATTAATGCTTAAAATATTTCATCAGTGAGTGATTAACCCTTTCACAGCTATAAAAGAGTATTTCATAGGCATCTTCAGAAACCTGACAATACCATGATATGGTATTATGGTATTATTCTGGAAACTTTTATTTGCTAGTCAGGACTGTAGCAGAAGAATTCTCTTGTTACTGTATTCACAACATAGAATAATTGCTGGGAAAGTTGATTGTTTAATTTCCATTGCATCTGTATTATTTATTCTGTCTAATAATCTATGACTCTATTCAATAATGATTTGTTTCAGTCTGCTAGATTCCCTGCAAATAAATCTCAGTTTAATTTAGTAGCTGGAATTTTGTAAGCAACAAGGGAAAGTCTTTTAAGTTTCTTTCCTAGTGGTGCTCTGAACTGTACCATTTGGTGTATTGAGTATGGTAACAGAGTCCAGAAAACAGGATCCAGTCACCACAGCATCTTGCCAGGGGCCAGATCTGGGTTTTGTTGACAAATTCAAGGCAAGCAACATCACTGAAGACTATTTCCTAAGACCTTCATAGCACAAAGATGTAATTTACCACTCTCAAATTTTGTATGTAAACTTCTCTCATCCTTTAATATCCCACTCCCATCCTGCCAATCAGTTCATCTACCAGTCTTGGAAGTTCACTTCAAGTCATCTGAGTATCCACAGGCTCCTGAGTAGTTTTAGATGTTTCTTTACTTGACCAAATACTATCTAAAGTGGTATAGCTGGAAGCTCATCCAAACTCCCAGGCTCCTTCCTCATCTCATGTTAGAGCAAGCCTGCAGCCCCTTCTGGGCTCTCTTTTGGGGGAAATAGAAATAGCACCTGCTCTCAGTGCTAGGTGATATTCTAAGTGGCATGCACTTTTTAACCAGCTGGAAATTCACCATCTGTTTCATTGCTGATGATGGAAAATGATACAAGTTAGTTCAGTTCAAGACTTCCATTTTCCTCCTAACGCTGGAGAACTGTGTGACTTGACTAACACCCAAATGTTTAGTATTTTCTATTTTTTTCCAGAACACACACAGACAATAATCACAGATTCTTGAATCCAGATGAAAGGAACCTCTGTCTTTATCTTCCTTGGCTGTGGTTGTCCTGTGCTCAAGGTACCTACCACACCTGCTGGCTGAGGTCTTGCTGTGGGAGCACTGTCAGTTTGGCACAAGCCCCACTGAAGTTTCTGCCAACCCTTGCAGAGGTTACATTTACTGTTCTTTATAGTTTGATAGCTGTGCCTTTCTGCTTCACTTAACCTCTGCTTAGCCTTTTGCAGGAAACCCACGAGATTCATAGGTTCTGTGGAACTAAGGTAGAGTTCACCATGACTGCTGACAGCTACACTGAGATTCAGATACCACCATATTAAAACAAAAGAAGGTTTCCTGTCCTCCATACACGTATCCTACCAAGCGAGGAAACAACTGGAATAAATCAGAATAGAAACCCATTCTACACAGAGCACCAAGGGGCAGGCTGTTCTTGGATTTAGGTAAAAGAGAGATTTTTTCCCCTACTGTTCTCTCTGAATAAGGGCTGAGCATAGTACTAGTTCCTCTGCTAAACTGGATCCAGACTCTGCACTCTGTTGTGTGAAGTGGTGGCAGAAACAAGAGAAAGGTTTTTTCAGTAGTGAGYTGTGGGCTGTCTATCTGTATAAGCTGGAACGTGGTGGCACAGGATCCTAGGTTGCACTCCCTCAGCATGCCTGGAGCTAGGAGACGGATGTTGTCCCTTGGCCCCAATGCCATTGCAACTGTCATGATAGCACATTCATATTTCAAAGAGACCATAAGTAACATAATCTAAATGTGTATTGGAGATCTGTTTGCTGTATTTGCTGCGACTGTTACTTTCTACACTTCAGTTTGGACTGCCATTATGGAAACCATAGTGGTAATTGGTAATTTCTTGCTGAAATGTAGTCAAGAACTAGTGAATATACATTTAGTATGCTATAAGCAAACTTAAAAAAATGCAAATTAAAAAAAAATCCAGTGATTCAAAGTGTACACAGAGGGAAAAATGTAACAAATCAAACATTACCAAAGCATTCTTGGTAGGAGTGGTTTTTTTTCTGCAGATCCCTTTCCCCATTCCCAGGGAAAGGGTAGGGGAGATTCCAGGATTTCTCCTGTGAAAAACATACAAACAAAAATTGGAGACAGTTCAACTGAATTCAACTGATCAATAGATTTCTACAAGATCTAATAGATTAACTTTTGATAGTCTTGAGTGAATACCATGCTACACAGACCTCAGTAAAAGAGAGATATTGGGCTTCCTTGGGGGACCAGAGAGGCTTCTAGCTCTACAACTGGTGAAAGTTGCACAGCCTCCTGGAAAACTGTCTGTTGCCCTGCACTTGGGGTTTTAACTGCATAAAAACAGCAGGCCTAATAATGAAACTAATGAGGCTTAGGGCTCATACATTTCACAATGCAAAGTGCCCAAAGCATAGTCAGTGGTGGGAAGCTAAAACAAAATCAACATAGGACTAAATTACACATTTTTCATAGTGAGGGCAATGTAATTCAACTCACTCACATGCAGGAAACTTTTCATATGCAGTCTTTATGCTTAGGCTAGATGTCTATGTATTCTACCACCAACAGAAATTACGTGCTTTACATAAGACTGATGCCCACATTTGCCTTGTGTTGTGGGAGCCGATTAGATATTCCCTGTTAAGGTTAATTTTTGCTGCCAGAAGACTCTAATGGGATATTTTTGAAGTTATCAGACYGATACTGCAGGATCTGAGAAGGTGCAGTTTCACAGGAACACAGGTCTAGAAAGAACCTGTTGGCTCACTGAATTCAGTATCCTGCTATTCCAGGTGGTCATGTTCGATTAGCTGTGTGTCTGTGTGTCTGTCTCTCTATCTATCTATCCATATGTTTAAGGTAAGGCTGGGGCATAGAAAAATAAAAATTGTGTTACATAATTTGAAGGCAAAAACTTCTGCTATACATCAGTCACTATTTTGCACAGCTAGTACATAGAAAATCATCACTATTTTGCTGTCTTTTCTTGTCCTGGGCCTGGATCAGATTTCTGCTTGACATAGCATTACACTTCCAGTGACTTTGTTTGACAGAGATATAGTAAGAGTGATTTAGTAGCTATTTGATGGAAGAAACTTGGAGCTGAGCAGGCCCTGTTTTGAATGCTTTTTGGGCTGGATTGGAAAAAAAGGGCCCTCCATACACTGCTTTAATGACTCATAATTATAAACAAGTTGGAAGATGCTGAAAGTCTCATGAAGCAGACAGTGTAAGGAGAGAGCATTTCACCTGTGTAGCTGTTGGGATCACAGGATTATTCAGGTTAGAAAGGGCTTCTGGAAGTCTTCTAACCCAACCTCCTGCTCAAAGCAGGACTAAATTTGAGGTTAGATCAGGTTGCTCAGGACCTTGTCCAGTCATGACATGAAAATCTCCAAGGATGGAGATTCCACAGCTTCTTTGAGCAACCTGTTCTAGCACTTCACAGCACTCATGGGGAATTTTGTTTTCTTTATATTCTATCAGAATTTCCCTTGCTGCAACCTGCAACCATTATCTCTTCTCCTCTCCCTGTACACCTCAGAGAAATCTGTCTCTTTTCTGTAACTCCCCATTAGTAGTTGAAGATAACAGCTGGATCTTCCTTTCATCTTCTCTTCTGCATATTCAACAAATCCAAGTCTCTCCTTCTCTCCTTGTATGCCACCTGTGCCAGTCCCCTAACCATCTTAGTGGATCTGTGCTGAACTTCTTCCAGTTTGTCCATATCTCTTTTGTATGGGACATCCTAAAACTGTTCACAGTGTTCCAGGTGTAGCCTCACTAGTGCTGAAACACTAAAAAATTTAATTAACCGCACAGAGGAAATGGATGATACAACAGCAGTGTCAATTGACATGTAAATCCATTATCAGCTTGAAGGTACAAGAGCTGCTAGCAGTTTCCAATAGTGGATCAGCCTGATAAGTTTCTGAGAATTTAGTTTAATAAGAAGTCTTACTAAAGAGGTCAACAATGAGAGAGATCAACATCCAAATAATATAAAAGACAAATTATTATAACAGAAACTCTTGTTTCTCTATTGACTGTATGTGCCAAGCTATTTTTGTTCTTTACAAGACAACTATTTCATACCTTGTTAATTTTGAACAAAGTGGTATTTAAAATTTAAATGGCAGCTTAACTGGAAAAAATGAWCTAGAAGTCACTAAAAGGAAAATACTGTGATTGATTTTTTCTTTCTTTCTTGCCTACAATTATAATCCTCCTTTTACGGTCTGGATAACTTGGCAGTATACACAAGAGGTACATAGGGGGTATGCAGTAGATTTCAAGAGAGGAACTAAAATTTTATGCAGCAATGTCTATTTCCTGTGTAACTGCTTAAAGAATTATTAAGGTACAAGCAATTTCATGTTGTAAACCTTACTGATGTATTTCTAGTCTTTCAGTCTTTGGCATAACAGTAATTATTATGACATGGAAACGTGCCAGTGCACTTACTGTTGAGAAGCATGTGGTCAGTTAACTTAAAATACAGTTACYACGAGAAGTGAAAATTTACCTTTTCAAGTGTTGATCCTTTCTCAAATATAGCCACAAAGATTGATACAATTTTTGCAAAAAATGACTGTTACCCATAACTTCACAAGGCCAAGTCAGCCATTTAATTAGAAAAAAAAAAGGTATTCTAGCACCTACTCAGCATTCCCACCTTATCCCATTCTGAGTTGAGGCAAAGCTGCCATTGATTTTATTTTAACTATTATGTAGGACTTTTCGTTGCCACTAAGTGTACCATAAAACACAGGCTTGTTTTGCAATGCTGCCTGGGAATATTTTGCAATGCTGTGACAATGCAAAACTGAGCTCCGTGCTAGTGAAAGCATATTTGTGAGGCTCTGCACAGACCTAGGGCCAGACTGTGTGGGTAGGAACCAACAAGGTTAATGGGTGCAAGGAGCCTCCTGCTCTCCGGCATGGCTAGTCTCAGGAACACAGATGCAATCTCCGTGTTTCCATACAAGATAAATCAACCCAAGGGAGAAAGATCATAGGACTGCAGCACCTTTTTGAGGTTTGTCTTTTCCTGGTCTGTTCCAGGAGATTATTGTCACAGGAAATAGAGCAGTTTCTGCAGTGGGAAAGATATGAAGACACCATTAGGACTGGCTGTCAAAGTGAAGAATTCCTAGATGTACAGAGCCCAGCTATAGCTGGACCCTTGTAACCTCTTCATTTTTGCAATAGTCCTGTATTGAATGCACTGCCAGTCACTGGTATTATGCCCATATTATTTTCCACTTTCTACAGTTGTTATGTTAAAATAGCAATAAAAATATAGTAAACAGCACCTCGGTATACTTGCTATAATTTTTGAAAGGTCCTATAAGGTTAAGTACGTTATCTGGAAAGCCAGCTGCCTTCTCTACTCCTCCCAGTTCTCGATAAGTCCCCCTCAAATGGAGGACAGGTTGAAACCCCATCTGCACTGACGTTTTGGACTTTATCTGCTGGTCCTTATCTCTTCTGCCATGCAACCTACATGCACGGAACCCCAAACTTCTGCACATTAACAGCAAAAAGATTAAAAGAAGAAACACGTCTTTTCCTTCTGTACAAGTAGAAGACCTGAATGCCAATGAATGAGTTCAGTCCAAAATATCAGAGCAGAATATCAATAAGGGACACACATCTTCCTTCAGCAGAAATGAAGACGTCATTTCTGCTGCATCTTCCTCAGTGTGTGCAGTGCAGAACGTGCTCTGTGTCAGTTGATGCTATGTCTCCAATAACAGACTGCTGCTTTTATTACTGCTGCTGTGTCTAGCAACCCAAGTAATGAGTGAGGTTATATCATGGCAGGGACTTTATATGGAGAGGGAATAGTCTGCCCTGAAAAACTCAGACTCTTCACCAACTAAACAGAAAAAAAGGGTGAGGGGGGAAACAATACCCAAAGAACTGAAGATCCGTACGACACCCCAGATGAATCTGGCTCTCCTGGTGGGGTCGTGACCCCAGCCTCATTCTGCACTTGTGACCAAACGGTGAATTCAGGGAGGGGCGCATCATTTTCAGAAGGGTGCATTTGGTACTTACAGTGAAGAATAGCTCAAATGTATCGGATCATGGTGCATGCTGCTCAGCCCTTTTTCTCCCTGACTGCAGGTTACGTTAGCAAGCACAAGGCCTTGGAGTACCCCTAAGTGAAGAGTTCTGTTAGATCGTTTGCAGAGCAAAGCTTTGGCTCCAAGGGCAGACAGAAGCTGGTACATCTGTGTGTACCCCTCTGGATTATATCTAGTGTGTCTGATTTTTCTTTATTATTTTGCGTATCATTTTGAATAACAATTTATTTTTCTTTTTATGGGATAAGGGAAGGCAAGTAAAGTAGATTTATGGTTCATGCTTTTAATTAGTGTTTATTATTAAATATTTGAGACCATTATTGCCTTTGCTCACTTGAAGCAGCAGCACAGCTTGACGTTATTGTAAACATCAGTTAACCTGAATTCATGGAAAAAATATAAATATTATTCAAAATGCGTATACTGGGATCAGTGAAACATACAACTGCATGGGAAATGTAATGTCAAATTTCTAGCAGATAACACCTAATACATAACATTATGTTAAGGATTGTAAGAGGCCATTACATTGCATGACAAAACTTTTAATGTCATGTTTTATGCAAGACAACCACAACTTTCAAAGCTCTTTCAAATGTTCCACAGCTTAAAAGTACTTTAGTTATCAAAACCACAATGTTTTATGAAATATCAGTGGACGGAGGACAGAGGTGATATTTTCTTTTTTTGCAGAGGGTATGAGAAAGCCACTAGCTTGACAGATGACAGTATTACTATTAATCTATGTATCATTGTATGAACTACAATGATACCATTCACCTATTAAAAACAAAATCCTTCTTACGCTGGCAAATCGACAATCAAAAGGGTCAGGTGGTGTAAGTTCAATATTTCATCACTGAGAAAAAATGTTGGTGTATGCTGCGTTATTGATAACTACAATGTTTTGGGAAATGATTTGGCATTAAAAAGCTTTTAAAGAGTATACTGCATGTAGTCCAAGTGAATATTTTATGCTGATAGATACTGTGTTTCTTTTAGAGACAGGAAAATATTTAGAGGCTGTCTACTGTTTGGAGGGAGGAAATCCTCTTAACCAGATGCCCTACTATTTATAAACAAAATTATTAAGAAAATGTGATTTCTGTGGGGAACTTTGATGTTCCAAAGTTAATATTAAAAAGTTCATAGTTCAAAGGGCAATCAGATATAGGCTTTTGGTTACAGCTTATTGTAAAGACAAGGTTTAGCTGCATAAATCAAATGTAGCTTTTCGTACGGGTATTCCTGACATTAAAATCTGATCAGGTACCACCTCTTTAAAAATGTGCATTTTTTTTCTTGACATGAATTTTACTAACATGAAAAATGGATATTTTGCCCTGTTATGTCTGCAGTCCACTTTTAGTTAAAGTATCAGAATTTCCTATTCTTCTGGTAGTTAAAAGATTTTGTTATGAAGTTTCAGAGGCACAGCAGAAGTGATAGGAACTGCTATGTTAGTGAAACTCAGGTTTAATAATTAAATTCAGGTTACTAGAGGAGAGGATATTGTTCTTAAAAATTTCTTCAAGTTCTGTGATTACATAATTTCTGTACAGTTTAAACTGGTTACAAGTGGAGTATTCAAAGTTCTTACCCAAAATTGCATAACTGTTGTGCACCTTTAAGCATACCTGTGCACTCTACCTTTACGCTAGTGTTATCACAGAATATACTGATGTTCTGTGGGGCTTGCATGTGTTTCTGACTCACACTGCAACGTTACTGCTGCCTTAGGCTGAAACCTTTGCTTTGGCATGCTTCACTTAATGGCAAATTGCCTGGGTACCAGCAGCTGTGAGATGGCATTTCTTTAAATTTCAGCTCAAGTAGCACTTATCTGTACACAAAGGGTACTGCTGGTAGTAGTCAACAGAAAGGAGGAGTCATCCGTTAATTCTACAGGATTTTTGTATAACCAAATAAATTACTCTGTGTGAACGAATTCATAGCTCTGAGCACACGATAACTATGTATTATCTGTTCTGCTGCATCAATAACACTGAACAGTGGGTGGTCTATTATCTGGTTTATTCCTGCTTTTGGTGAGTGCAGTTAGTTTGGCAAGCATTGGAATTATATTTAATTAAAGCTAAATTAAAAACAACCCATTTTACTCATATCCTTTCCTGTTAGCAGAAATTTTCTATTTGCTAAAGAAGATTCTTGGCTGGGAAAAAGCCAATATTCTTTAACATACCTTCTGCCTCGAGGAGTTTAGTTAGGTAGAAACTCAAACCATATTGCTCAGTAGGCTCAACAAGGTGACTTCTCGAATGCTTTATAATTAAGGAGGGTTATTAATACCTTTAGATGTGTTACTGTTGTAGTACCTAACATACAGGGACCCAGTAGTACGTAACATTTGAAGACCCTGGTGTAGAGGATTGCAGCTTAAGAACAGGGTTGTAACAAAGAGCGTTAATATATATAAATGTCTTTTATATATAAATGTATATATAAATGTATATATAAATGTCATTATATATAAATGTATAAATGTCTTTTCTCCTCCACTCTGCCCTATATAAGCATCTAGTGCAAAGTAACAAAAGCTCCATTATTACTTGGGCACAAGTTCAGGAACAATTGTGTTATACGTATTCTGAATTTGCAAGTTTTGCTCACATCAGTGGAAGAACTAAGTCAGAAAGCAAATGTTTTTGAAAATCCCAGGAAGAAATAAAATTACTGACATATTTAAGATATTGGATTTAATAATTCTGTTAGAAGGAATGACCTGCTTTGAACTTCCGCAAGAAATGTGTTCATGTATATACGTCTGAGAAATACACTATGTCTAGTGTGTGCTATAGAGATATAAAATTTATTAGGTGTCTTATGTCACAAACCACAAGTTTTTTTGGCAAGACTACTGCTCAGATGTTCTTTCTGATGGATTGTTACTTCTGTGTCACTGTACATCCATGATAACACACTCTACTGGAGCCAGTCTGTATAATTTTATCACAGTGAGTCCAAAAAAACTATCCTGCCATATCACACAAACATTTTATTTATAGGCCAGTAGGACAGAAACCTTCCCATTACTTATCTTTTATAACACTTCACATAATGTGACATCAGGTAGTGGACAAAATGTAGTTAGCTCCAGCTCCAGAGATGCCTGTAGTAGGACTAATTAAACGGAAAAGCAGAGCAGGCATGAACTGTGTGACTCTGTAACAGGGGAATAAACTATTCTGCTAACATCTCTGAAGCAGCAGACTCTCTCTCTTGAGACAGAATAAGTTACCACTCTGGTCTCTGCTATTTCAGCACATAAGAGTGTGTAGTACAAATGACCTGAAGCATACATTGGATTACAAAAATCTGGGATGTCCTTATAGTGAAACAAAGAAAAAGTGTCAGGGGCCTACATGACTTTTGTTTGCTTTAATTAAGCAGAAAAGTAGCAGAGAAAAACAGCCGGAAATTTGTTTTAATTTTCCATCATGCTATCACCAAACACTAGTTATGCTGCCAAAATGTATAGGCTCACTTTCTCTCTTCTCATTGGCTTGTGTACTGGCGCACTGAGGGCTACAGAGAGCTGGTGACAGAGAAGAGTAGTTCCTCATCCCTGCCTCACAGAGAAAACCCAGGACTGCCCCATATCATCCCAAAATTGGGCAGCCATACTCAGGAAAGGAATAAGAAGATATACTAGTACTGGTGCTGCTCTAATCCTTGCTGAAACAAAATGCAAAGCCCTATCTACTTCAGTCAGTTTTGCCACGGACCTTCCTGCAGACAGCCTATGGTAAAAGTCCTGATGCTGTTTAGTTTTTYGGCCAGCTGAATCGCTCCTTGTTAGTCCTTACGTAACGCACATGTACCTGCCTGCATGGAAAGGGGTGGTCTGAGCCTCCCAGCTGCACCACCTTACAATTTCTGTCTTCGTCCTAGAGGCACCAGATTGATTTGGGATAGCAGAGACCTCACACAGGTTGGGCTATGTTGTCCTAGGCATGGGTTTATATCCTGGAAACAAAAATACACCCCAGACCTCTCATGTCAAATAAACCCCCCAGAACCAACTAAAAATATAATTAAGAACTGGCACATCAGTTCTTGTTGTGTTTCAACATGAAATAGCATAATTTTTGATTTGGATAAGGCATCCAAGTCAACATAGCGAAATCCTGCCCTTACCTGCTTAATGAAGTGGAAACATTTCACCTTTCAAAGCCTTTTGGCCCTTTTTTCTTGGAAGACATGATTAATATCACCTGACTCAATGTTATTTCTCCACACATAACCATCACGCACACTTTATGGAGATTCAACATTAATATTTCTAGAAGTTTTAACAACCTGTCTCAGGACTTGAGAAATGAAAGATAAAAGGAAAGTTTTCAAGTTTGTTTACTGTTGCATAGGACTCAATTTTTTTATGCCATGCATTTTTTATTTATCAAAAGCAGACTTCACATTGCCCCAGATAAAGTGATGACTGCAAACTGTATTTTTACACTCAGGTTTAGTAGATATTCAGAGTTATCATCTGTAGGTCATAACTATGAGTTCAAGCTGCAGATTTGCCCTCCCACCTCTGTGCATTGCTGATATTTTGCYGGGGATCTTCGTGAATGCCCTCGGGCTCAACAGCAGCATCACATTCCCAGAGGATCTGCTTTCTCCGGTCCGGTCTCAGGCTGTTGGCTCCCAAATGTTGGCTGTTCAGGTCCCGGCACAGCAGCAGCAGCAGCACCCGGCTCTGTGCCCCGCTGGGTGCACATACAGAGAAGGTCCCTGCTGGCTGAGCTGTGGGGTTTTGCCTACCGCTCTCAAGCACCTTGTGACTCACTAACATAAATATTCTGCAGTTTGGGAACTCCTGCCTCAGCAGAAGAGCACCACACTGGAGATAGGTCTCAAGACATATTCTCTTTCTGAGGATACTTTGAGCACAGTGATGGAATAGTGTAAAAAATGTATTCTAACAAACAAAAAAATGCCATTGTCGACAACAGTGCTGTCACTGGCGTATGTTATTAACTCAAACTCACATGCAGCTGGAGAGGGCAGAAAAAGGGCCCAAAGAACATTCCCAAAGAAGGAGCACCAAACAGATACGCAAGTGTAGGAAGGAGGGAAAATGCCTTTCATACACCTGCCAATTTGTATTCCACGGAATAAAATCCTGGGCTTCCCATGATATAAGACCTTCAGGTTAATGAATCCACACAGTTTAACGCTGTTGCTAAGTAAACAAGTTACTCTGAGAAATGACTGTACCTGTTACTCTTTTAAATTGATTCATCTTTTAAATAATGAACAGATAAGACTAGTTTGCTGAACTCTTATGTAGCAATCTATAATATTTTAATTTGCGCAATTTCTGCCTTCACATTATCAAAAGTGGTACCTATTTTTGCTTGTATTTGTTCTTCAGTAGTTTATTACTCAACACTACAAATGAGTCATTTCTTTTCAGACTAGATTACAGAAAACAGTAAAGAACAAAAGATAAAATCTCCATGAAAGGGGATCAGGAGAGAGTGTTCTGCACAGCAAAATACCTGCTGTTTCTGTACCTAAAATGTCATCATGGCCATTAAAATGTTATTCTAAATGCTGTAAAAACCAGTCACTAACACATACAAGCAGAAATATCTCTGCCAATATGTTACTAGACTGAGATCACTCTCCAAATCTGACTGATACGTTCTTCTGCAGTATGCTTCAAACAAATTCCTGTAGCAGTTCTTATTTGTGAGGCATTAAGTATTACAGTACATGGTCTGAAAAACTGTAGAATTAGATATAAACACAGATATAGTGTGAGGCGTGTACAGCTCAGCCAGGCAAGCTCCTAAAGGCATGCTTATATAGCATAGGCTTGCATGCATTAAAGCCTAGCATAAAAGTGCCATTCTTGAAAACCCAATTCTCTGGTATCCCAGTCAGTTATGGCTGTACAAGGTGAGCTTAAAGTCCAGCCTGGGCAATACAGTTTGCATTCCCTGAACATGACAAGTTCAATGCAATGGTAAACTAAGCCCACAGTTCTAGAAATTTGACGGTGGAGTACAAAAGAAGTAAAGACACCACTACTTCATAACCGTGTATAACAAGGTATAGTATTTGATTCCTAACAGTTTAGCAGCTCCTACTGCCTGTTCCCAATTTGTAGCTGGAGTCTCATGTGATCTAATTGACTTTTGCAATAGCAACAACAGTTAGAGTCTGACCTCCAGGGATCAGTGTTGATAAAACAGGATTATTATCTTTATGGACCTAGGTCAAAAGCTGGGGTTTGCAATTTCAGATATAAACAGCATGCACAGATGAACTGCTTGAAAATAAAACTTTTGTTTCTGTGTAATTGCTTTTAGCAATGAGAAAAGGAAAGGAAAATTATGTGACATACATGCCAAGATGTTTGCAAACAGAATGTTTCTCTCAGGCACTACCACCCAAAGTTGTTTAGAAACTTCATTAAAAATTTAGGAAAAGCAAAATAAATATTTGTAAAGGAAACCTCAGTTAATATTATGGAGCTTAACTCTTACTGGACAGCTGAATGCTTGGGCTAATGGATGGATCTTGTCCTCGTGCAGGAGCAGTAAGGGAGGTTATAAGGAATAGCCCCAGCCCCTGGGCGATGCAGAGACTCTCTGAGGCAGAGCAGGTACCACAGAAGTGACTCCTTTGCTTGTGCTCTGCAGAACCCCTAACAAACACTTTCAGACCACTTGGCCTAATTATGTATCCTCTTGTGTACTGGGAAAGAAAGGGGACTGATGCCCAGGTCAGGGCATCACGTTCCAGCTGAGATCTATGGGTGTTCAGGAGCAGGGCCCAACTTTGGGCTTTGAAGAGCCTACCTTGCAAAGGTATTTAGCCAGAGTTAAGTAGCTATGAGATAAAAAAGGCATTCAGAAAGATCCTGTCCAACTCTCAACATGCCTAAATTCATCAGCACTTATCTTTTGGCTTGTATGTTCCCCACACTGTCAGCTCTCCTCAGTAAATGCAGGGGTAAATAATAAGCTTTATGCTGACTCTCTGAAACATCCTGTTAGGGCCAGAAGTTTAGGATTTCTCTCTGGATCTTGTCCTGTGGAATTTTTCTTTTGTAATGCAGATAAAGTAGGAAATGGCATCCAGAAATACAGCAGCTAGTGATTTGGGGATTCTCCATTTTGAGTCCTGAAAGTCAGCAATCAGTAATCCCAAGCCAAGCATTTATTATCAAGAATTGCTTCTGAAAACTTGGCTCACTCTCCTGTCTCTCTTTATGATCCATACGTTCTGCCTTCTTTTGCTAATATTAAAAAAAAAAAAACCTATATCACCATTAAAAAAATCTGTAATGATCCTACAGCATATTCTTTTTATAGCTTTATGTTGTTTATGTGCATTATAGCAAACAAATTATAACAAGCCTTCACTTGCCAGTATGCTCTAAACTAAGTAAATAAGAGAGTCTCCTCTCTTGATGGTCACTCCTTTATTTGTTTGCTGACTAAAATCAGATGTTCTCACATTAAGACAGGACAGACACATGAGTTTCTCTGATGCTTTGCTCAGAATCATACAGCAGGCACAAGTGTAGGTTTGTCTGAACACTGGTCTACACGTCTGAGCAATGGCATGAGAGAAGGGAGAAAGTAGCTATTTTAAAGTATTTATGTGTTCTTAATAAAAGCCATGAATAAAATGGCCTTTTTTACTAGCAACAAAAAAAGGGGGGGGAAGACTTAAGCTTTTCATTTGATCCTCATTAGATGCCATTAGCAGCTGTGGCAGTTACAGAAAAGGTTTCTTCTCAGTACAAGGAGAAGCTGTGTGTGAAAAGCAGAGATAAAGTCTGAGGTACTGTTTTCTGAGTGCTTTTTCAAGTAGCTCAGTGGAACTAAAAAATGCTCCTTTAAACTATATCAGCTTTGGAGAGACAGCAGGAGGATCTTGAAATCAGAAAACAAAATATTTTAGAGTTACTGAACAGAGTCTTTCTGCATGAAGGATTGAAAGCACATGACCATGTGGAATTTAAACTGAATTAAAAATACAATATTTATATAACTGTCCTTCCTGTCATTTTTTCAGACCTCTGATATTGTTGTAGAGAAATAATCCTCTGCGAAGTATAACAACACACCACGGGATCTTGTTCCCATAGAWCTGAGATTTTTTAGTTTAATCTTCACCTAAACAAATATTCCCTTAAATAAAATAGAATAATATACTCAGTGGCATGGGCTGAGTGTTTTTAGCAGCTTAGAAGAGTAAACATCAGCCCCATGTTCCTGTTTCCTATGGCCCTGCTTCCTTTCCCACGTGCTGTACTTCTCTGACTGCTTGACCTGTGCTGAGGCTTTGCAGGTTCCATGCTCTTTCCTTAGCTCTAACAACGCTGCGGTGCTCTGCCGCTCACGAGCCACAAAACAAGCTCTGCCACCGTTGTTTGGGAATCGTGGCTGAAATTTCTGTACTTCATGAGAAATGTTTCCATGTCAGTGCCAGAGAGCCATTTGACTTTCTCTTCACTAGAACATGCTGCTTCTCTTATCTTGACCTTTCTGCCTCTTTTGACTCCCTTCCATTTTTTTTCTGCACTGTTCCTTTTTCTCTGAACTACTGGATTCTTGATGAGCTTTACTAGATTTGTTACTGAATATGCATCTCTTAAGATTTTTTTTTTCTTTTTAACTGATGTATCCCAAAGAAAGAAATGCCTGTTTCACAGAATCACAGAATCACAGAACAGTTGAGGTTGGAAGGGACCTCTGGAGATCATCTAGTCCAACCCCCCCGCTCAAGCAGGGTCACCTAGAGCACATTGCACAGGATTGCATCCAGGCGGGTTTTGAATATCTCCAGAGAAGGAGACTCCACCACCTCTCTGGGCAACCTGTTCCAGTGCTCTGTCACCCTCACAGTGAAAAAGTWTTTCCTCATGTTCAGATGGAAGTGCCTGTGTTTCAGTTTGTGCCCGTTGCCTCACGTCCTGTC